>NC_046158.1:149130261-149177761 GCF_011064425.1 Rattus rattus | reverse complement strand
GAAAGTGGGAAAGGGAATAGCATTTGAAATGTAAATAAGAAATACCCAATTTAATAAAGATAAAAAAAGGAAGTAAAAAAAAATTTTTTAAAGAAAAAAAAAAAGAGTGAGGAGAGCTGTCTCCAACAGAGGATGCATTCTCTTGACCTGTCCAAACCACAGCTGTTGGACGTTGACATGGCCGGCAGGGTAGAACGGTCAGACCTGCTGAGAAGAAAACATGAGTTAATGGGGTTAGTTCACCGACGGCACAACAAATAGCAATGCCTCTTAGACAGAACTGGAACTCGGAGCTCCTTACTAGGAGCTGTCCGCAGAGAGAATGGGACGCTCTCTGTCTCCGGGGGCCAGAGGATGCCACTCAATTGCAGAACTCTGACGAGACTGCATATAACGAAATCACCTGGGAGTTGTGTGGACACGTGAAGCAGCCGCTGGACTGAGTTCTAGTAGGTATGCATTTGAAACTTAAATATGCTCTAGACACCGTGCCTTCTGTGGCCTGGGGCCTGCCCAGGAAGAGCAGAGCAGACAGTTGACAGGTGGGCTAACAGGCAAGCCAGGGAAGTGGCCACAGTGGCTCTTGGCCCTTGCAGAGCTGTGCTGGAGTGAATCCCAGTCCTCTCTCCATGCACCTTGTCCAGGACAGCATTGCTCGAGGAGCCACTGAGCTTCGTATTCATCTGACTTGTGGCTAGTTTGCTCACCACAAAGCCAGTTCTGAGGTGTAGACATCCCTGTTCAGGTCTTCAGAACCTGACGCTGATGTATTTTTGGTTTTGTTTGTTTGTTTGTTTGTTTGTTTTCTTGAGGCATGGTTTCTCTGTGCAGCCCTGGCTGTCCTGGAACTCACTCTGTAGATCAGGCTGGCCTCAAACTCAGAGATCTGCCTGCCTCTGCCTCTCGGACTGAGACTAAAGGTCGGGCCTGTCTGGAACTAAAGGTGTGTGCCCTCACCCCCCTCAGCCAAGCTGCTGAAAAGTTTGGTGATTTAAAAGAAAACCAGGAGCTTAGGCAGTGGTGACTCACCCACCATCTCAGTACTGGGGAAACTGAGGCAAAGGCATCTGTGTGTGATCCAGAGTAGCCTGGGCTAGGAGGCTCTGTCTGGCTTGTTTGGGAGGTAGGGTCTCACTGTGTAGTCAGTCATCCACTTGCCTGTCTCTCACATGTTAAGGTGTAAAGTCGATCTCTCGGGGAATAATGGTATAAATGCCCAAGAAACAGTCTCTCTCTCTCTTTTTTTTTTTAAAGATTTATTTATTTAGTATATATAAGTACACTGTAGCTGTCTTCAGACACACCAGAAGAGGGCATCAGATCTCATTACAGATGGTTGTGAGCCACCATGTAGTTGCTGGGATTTGAACTCAGGACCTCTGGAAGAGCAGTCAGTGCTCTTAACCACTAAGCCGTCTCTCCAGCCCCCCAAAAGCAGTCTTTTTTTTTTTTTTTTTTTTTTTTTTTGGAGCTGGGGACCGAACCCAGGGCCTTGCGCTTCCCTAGGCAAGCGCTCTACCACTGAGCTAAATCCCCAACCCCCCAAAAGCAGTCTTAACAAACAAACAAACAGACCAGAACTGAGGAAAAGGGTCAGTGGGCTGCCGAGTCAGGACCTGAGGTGGGATCCCCAGAGTGCCCTAGGGCAAGTCTGTGAGCCCAGCACCTCTATATCAGGGTGGGAGGCAGAGACAGAACATCCCTGGAAGCTGCGAAGTCTGGGAAGATGGACGTTTCCGACTCTGAGCATCTGCGTCAGAGGAAGGAAATCGGGCATCTGGGTGGCTCTTGGACGCCCGGGCAGCCTCCCGTTCCTTGCACACGTCTGGTCTACCTCCCTCATGAACAGGTCGCGAACACTGAGAGTGCCTGCAGTGGGTGGGGCATCGGCGTGGAGAGCGAAGGGGAAAGATGTGCCTGCTCGACCCGGTGGCTGGCGAGGTGTCCTGCTCTAACTGAGCCTCCAGCTGACCTTCCCGACCACAGGGACTCCTCTATCTCCCTGATGCCTGGTAATAGTCGCTCAGCTTCAGGCAGAGCGGGGCCCTTCCTCTCTCGGTTCTGCACAGCATTCGGACTAGTCGTCCCTCCGTGCCACAAACGGCAAAGAAGGCGGCGCCATGTTGTGGACTGACTCCCTGGTCTCTACTTCCTCGCCTGTAGAGGTTGGTGGGGATGTGACTGGGATCACAACTGATCTGTGGCCCTCCAGTTCCCTCAAGGGCCACATCCTGCCTGTCACATTTCTCAGAGCCGGCGCCTCCAGCAGTTGTCTCTGCTTCCATTGTTTATCGATTGCTATGTGACAAACGACCCGAAACCTAGCGTCTTCAGATGATAACCATCCACTATCTCAGGGTTTCAGCAGGCCTGGAATCTGGGAGCGGTGCAGGCACAAGGGTCTGGAGCGTAGTCTGTCTTAAAGTGGCAGTCAGGATGTCGCCAGGTCCCATTACCTGACGCCAGTGGAAGGAGATCTGCCAGGTACAGACACTGGAAGGCCCGCCAAGGGGTGAGAAACCATTTTCTAGAAGGCATTCAAGGACCTCGGGCAGTATCTTTATAACTAAACACAAAGCAGGATCAGAGCGAGGGTGTGGCGGCAGCCCTGGTGCCTTTGGAAGGAAAGTCACCTTCACATTTATTGCTAGGGACAGAGGTGGCTGGTGGGGTGTCTGCTTGTTATGTACAAAAGCCATGGCTCCCCCACAACCCCCATCGCTGCAGGAAAACACGTTTATCTGAACGGTAAAACCGGAAGTGTCTGACTCACAGAAGGCAATCAGCGTTTGTCACTATGTAGCCTTAGCTGGTTTGGAACTCTCAGAGCTCTGCCCGCCTCTGCCTCCATAATGCTGGGACTATAGGTGTTGCGTTCACACGGGGATGTGTTTTGTTTACTGTGTTTGCAAGGCAGGCGCTCACCACTGGGCTCTGTTTCTTTATGACCAACAACACTAGGAGGTCGAACATCTCTCTCCAGTCCTGTGCTGTTGGAGGGCAGGATGGTTTGTTCACTGCGGAAAGGCAATCTCTGGGACCCCCCTGCACACCCTTGCTGGATTGACCGTGGCGTTTTTTGGTTGCAGACTGAATGGCAATGTCAACTGAAGGGGAATGAAAACGTGGACCCCCAAATCCACAGCTTAAAATATTCATCCATTAACTCTTGGAGATTAGCTTTCTCTTTTCTGTTTCTCTGCTTTTTGTCCCCAACCTGTCCCTTTCTCTAATACAGTGTTGGTTCATATCCCCTGGTGATCTAGAACTCCCTCTGTAGCATAAGCTGGCCCGGAATTCACTTTGTAGCTCAGGCTTCCCTGAAACTCATACCAATCCCCCAGCCTCAGCGCCTGAGTGCTGAGATGACAGGTGTGTAGCACCACACCCAGCAAGATCTTTTTTAACCTATTGACCTAGTTCAGAAATGTCTGGAAACATCTTCTCAGCTTCCAGGATAAGACACTTGCTTGGTTTCCTCCAGATTCGTAGGCAGCCCTCTGTTACCACTGCACTTAGAGCTGAGCTCTGGGATGTCCCGACTTCATCCCCGTGTGCACATTTGATTCACGCCCAGATTCAACATTCCTTCATTGGTTTCTGGAGACACAGTCTCATTCTGTAACTCACTGTACACCACTACAGCTGACTGTGCCACACAGGCCTTCGGATATCCATTGTTACAGTCGTCAGGGTTCAGATAGCCCAGGTTTCTAGGCTCTCAAACATCATGTGTCCTTGTCCCATCCACAGTCTCACTGTGCTTGGGAAAGCCTCCTGGCTCTGCTTACAGACCCTGTCCTGGCTCCTGAGGGCCACTAAGATCACATCAACACTTTCTCTCCCTTCCACATCCTCCTGGCCCAACCTGCTCTGTCTGGAGATTGCTGAAGCGATGGCCTCTCTCCATCCCTTTTGCTACCTCCTGAACACAGCCCTGAAGCTGCCTGGTGAGGAATCTCCACAGAGCAACAGTGAGATACATAAAATGAAGGTGGGAATGTCAGCACAAATTTAGAATCCTACTAAGGTTTTAGGGCTAGCCTGGGCTACAGAGTAAGATACTGTCTCAAAAAAACAAAACAAAAACAAAACAAAACAAAAAAAAACAAAACAAAACAAAAAAACAAACCAAAAACCATGATATTAAAAGTAAAATTAGGTACCTTCCTTGGCTTTCCCATTCTCCCTTTTCTGGTTGTGTTGCAGTCACAAAGCCTCCCTGCAGGTCTTCAAGACATTGCTTCACCTTTGGACCTTGGCCCTGTGGCTACCTCAGACCAGCAACTTCTCCCCAAGTCTCCAAGCCTCTCTTTCTTCTTTGATCTGTTCTTTATTCAAATGAAACTTCCCTGATCCTTGCTGACCCACAAAGGAAAGATGCCCATTGATTCTGGCCTTCTGCTCCCGACATTTTGGACAGGCTCTCACGTAGCCCAGGTTAGTCTTGAACATGCTGTGTAGCCAAGGATGACTTTGACGTTTTGATTCTCTTCCTTGCCCGCTGGAGTGGGATCACAGGCCTGCACCAACACACTTGCTTCTGAATGCTTTTGGCTCTCAAATTAATAACTGAGTCTAATCTGCTCTGCCTGCTTACAGCCAGCCATCCCCGACAGTCAATAACGTCATACAAACCCTGTGGAGCTGGTCAGAATTCTGTAGGTCACTGGCGGGGACTTCTGGTAAGAGGCAGTTCCACTGATGTCTTCAAGTCAAATATCCTTCCAGCGGTTACAAACTAGAACCTCTACCCTGGCAAGCAGTTTTGGTATCAAAGAACACAAACTCTACTTCCCCACAAAGGTGACCATGGCATTAAAACAAGAAGAAAAGAAAGCTGGGCTCACTGGGCGACTGTCACAGAATCCTGAAGGTCCTGTGGAGCTGGCAGCTGATAAAGTCCTGCAGGTGATGTACCTGATAAAGCCACCTCTGGTGTGGGAACAGGCCTGGGGATAAATGACTACATAAGACGGGGATGAGCCTCCCTGTGAGTTTAAAAACATCATCATTGGGTAAGGCAAGAATAGCCCAATCTTTTCCGTTCTTATGTGATTCCCTGTATATTAAAGAAAACCCTGGACTGGAGAGATGGCTCAGTGGTTAACAGCACTGACTGCTCTTCCAGAGGTCCTGAGTTCAATTCCCAGCAACCACATGGTGGCTCACAACCATCTGTAATGGGATCTGATGCCCTCTTCTGGTGTGTCTGAAGACAGCCATAGTGTACTTATATATAATAAATAAATAAATAAATAAATAAATAAATAAATAAATAAATATTTTTTTAAAAGATTAAAAAAACAAAACAAACAAACAAACAACAACAACAAAAAAAAACCCTCTGGTCCTGAAGAGATGGTTCAGTGGTTAAGAACACTGATTGCTCTTCCAGAAGTCCTGAGTTCAAATCCCAGCAACCACATGGTGGCTCACAACTGTCTGTAACTCCAAGATTCAACACCCTCACACAGACATAAATGTAGGCAAAACACCAATGCACATAAGATAAAAAGGGGAAAAAAGAAAAAGAGAGGAAATGCTGGGCCTGCAGGGATACAGCTAAAAGCAGAGCGGCTCTTGCTGAGTTCATTGCCCAGCCCACACATACCAACTCACACCAGTTTATACCTCTAGCTCCAGGGGATATGGACCTTCAAGGGCTGGGGAGCAAGTAGGCACAACACTCATGCACATTAAAAAAATTGTTTGGGCTGGAGAGACGGCTCAGTGGTTAAGAGCACTGGCTGCTCTTCCAGAGTTCAATTCCCAGCAACCACATGGTGGCTCACAACCATCTGTGATGAGATCTGATGCCCTCTTCTGGTGTGTCTGAAGACAGCTACAGTGTACTTATATATAATAAATAAATAAATCTTTTTAAAAAATAAAGTGCTCTACCACCAAGATTTATCTCCTAGTTTAATTTTACTTTTTATTTTGGGACGGGACCCCCCTAAATTAACCGGCAAGCTGTGAGCTCACAGTGCAATCAGGTAGCCTTAGATTTGAGGACGCACAATGACTTTTTCTTTCCCCATTTTATTTTCCCTTCTCTATTTTTTTTTAAAGAATTATTTATTTATTTTAGGTATACGATACATTGTAGCTGTCTTCAGACACACCAGAAGAAGGGTATTGAATCCCATTACAGATGGTTTTGAGCCACCACGTGGTTGCTGGGATTTGAACTCAGGACCTCTGGAAGAGCAGTCAGTGCTCTTAACCGCTGAGCCATCTCTCCAGCCCTCCCTTCTCTATTTTGAGACAGGGTCTCACTAATACCCTGGGCTAGCCTCTCACTTCTTGCTGTCCTCCGTCCGCAGCTTCCTTCCCGCAGCCCGGCTCATAAAGGATAACTGTTACTAGGTCAAAACCAAGGTTCCTCACAAGGACTGCAACAGGACACCGTATAATAATAGAACTATGCACTCGTTCGTTTATGTGTGTATTTATTTTGTGTATGGGTGTGGCTTGCACACAAGGCTTCAGGAGCCCTCAGAAGTGTTCATGTGTGTGTCTTCATGGAAGCCAGAGATTAAGGCCGGGTGTCTCAGTCTTTCTAGCCCTTGTTTTTTGAGACAGGGTCTCTCACAGAGCCTGGAGTTCACCTGCTGGCCACTGAGTGACAAGGATTCTTCCCGGTGTGGGCATTAGAGGTGCACACTGGTGTACCTAACTTTTTCTGTGGGTGCTGGAGACTCAAACTCAGGTCCCCTTGCCAGTGCAGCAGGCACCTTACACCCCAAGCCCCAGAGCGACCCCAGCTTGACATGTCCCTCATCATCCTGAGGTGAGATTCTGTGTAAAATTGCCTGGGATTCGTCAAACATGGATCATGAAGGAAAAATGTGGTGAAGTGGGAGAGAACAAGTGTGTCTGTGTGTTCCTCTGTCCTTCTAGACCACCAGATCTCATCTGTAGCCCTGGTTGTCCTGGAACTCAAGCTGTAGACCAGGCTGGCCTCGAACTCAGAGATCTACCTACCTCTACCTCTAGCACTAGAGGGCAAGCAGGACACATGGTTCTGAGAGCTCGATGGCCAGTGGGCCTAGCCAAAATCGTGATTTTTAAAATTTATTTATTTATTTTATATATGAGTACACTGTAGCTGTTTTCAGACACACCAGAAGAGGGCATCAGATCCCATTACAGATGGTTGTGAGCCACCATGCAGTTGCTGGGAATTGAACTCAGGACCTCTAGAAGAGCAGTCAGTGCTCTTAACCACTGAGCCATCTCTCCAGCCCCAAAATCATGATTTTAAAAGTTCAGTGAGAATCCAGATGTGGGGGCTCACACCATTATTTCCAGCACTAGGAGGAGGAGGAGGCAGGTGGAACTCTTGTGTGTCGCAGGGCTAGCCTGGTCTATATAGTGAAACTCTGTCTAGAAACAAAACAAAAACAAAGAAAGATAGAAAAAGAAAGGAAAAAAGCAAGCAAGCAAGAAGGGAGGGAGGGAGGGAGGGGATTCAGTGAGAAATCCCGGCTAAAGACAGGAAAGACAAAAGTGACTGAGGAATATTCTGGTCTCTGAACACACACACATAAGTGTGCACATCTATGTACTCGTGTGCTCACTCAAGGTTCCTACAAACATGGACAAACCCGACAGACAGCTAACTCCCCTGAAACACAACCACATCTGTACCCCATGTAGAAACAGCACGCCGCATCCCTGAGAGCTGCAGAGTTACCTCACGGATCAAAACCGCTGAGAAGGGGCTGCGGAAGTTGCTGAGTGGGGTAAAAGCTAGTGCTGGCCTCTGAGGTCATCTTCAGGACCCAGGTGGTGGAAGGTCCTTCTCTGTCCTCGTCCACATGTATGAGTATACACCCCACCTCCTCCATCCTTCCCACCCCTCCTCTACCCCCTGCTCCACATTCCTCCATCTTCCATATCCCTAGAGCACACGTTATACATAAAGTACACACGCACATACACGAGTAAATAAATACGATTTGAAACAAGGCAAACAAGTCCACAGGTAAAGAGAGATATTCAGGGTTGAAAACCCAGTCTTAGAAGATCAAGTGTGGACTGAATGAACCATTTGGAAAATATAGGCGAGGCCAATCGGGTGTGGTGGTGCATGCCTGTTAGCCCATCTCTCAGGAGGCAGAGCTATGAGTGTGAGTGGGTGTGAGGCTAGCCTGGACTACACAGTGACACTTTGTCCTTAAAAGAGGGGGGAGGGTTTGGGGATTTAGCTCAGTGGTAGAGTGCTTGCCTAGCAAGCATAAGGCCCTGGGTTCGGTCCCCAGCTCCGAAAAAGAAAAAAAAGAAAAAAAGAAAATAAAAAGGGTGTGTGTGTGTGAGCTCAGAAGTTAAGAGCACTGGTTGTTCTTCCAGGGGTCCTGAGTTCAATTCCCAGCCACCACAAGTTGGTTCACAGGCATCTGTGATGCCCTCTTGTGGTGTGTCTGAAGACAGCTACAGCGTACTCACATCTGTAAAATAAAACAAATTTACAGAAAAAAAAAAAAAAAAAAAAATTAGCTCAGTGGTAGAGCGCTTGCCTAGCAAGCAAGACCCTGGGTTCGGTCCTCAGCTCCGAAAAAGAGAAAAAGAAAAAAAAAAAAAAAAGAGGAAGAGGAGAATGAGGAAGAGGGGGAGGATGATATTTGGGAAGTGCCGAGGTTGTATAAAAATCCTTCAGTTTTAGCTTACATGACCTAAGGGGCTTAGTGACAATTCGCAGGCCATAATTTCAAATTCCTAAGGAAACATAAATAACACACGGTGTTTACGATCATCCCCGAACATACACAATCTCCCTTCCATCTCAGAAGCCAGGCAGGGGTGGGCCTGATCAGTCCCTGGACCTGAACGTAATAAAAGTCATCATCCGCGGTGACTGAGTCACTAGGGGCTGGGAGGTAGGATCTATGTTGCCTTTCTGCAAGTCTGAGATTTTTCCAAAGGAGAGCTAAAGAGAGGTCTAGAAACCACAGGGCTTCTGAGAGTCCTCAGGCAAACACCAGGTGCGAATGCCTACTTAGCATACACTTAGCGTGTGATTAGCATACGCTTAGCATATGCATTATATTACAAATAGGCCTGGTTATTTATTCAGCCATTCATTGTTTTGTGATAGGGAATCTGTCGTGGAGCCTAGGTGGACTTTAGACTCGGTTCTGTCACCTTCTTTCATCTGTGTAAGTGCTGGGACTGTGTAAGTCGATTTTTTAAAAATTTAAGCAAGGTAGCTCAGGCTAGCCTCAAACTCACTATGCAGTCAATGATGACCTTGAATTCCTGATTCTACCAGGCTCTCCCTTCTTGGTATTGGGATTATAAGCCTGTGTCCCCACGCCTGGCTCTTTGAGGGTGATTTTACTATTTATTTTATTTGAGAGTGGTGTAAATACGCAGAAGACAATACACAGGTGGAAATATTGAGGAGAAAAATTGTCCCTGGGCCAGTTCTTCCTCTCTTGTGTCCCATGTTCCCTGTGATTCTGTGTTCCAGCCCCACTTCCAGAACCTGATCTCCAGACACCTGGAGCTGCCTGAGACCAAGACTGGACGGGCTGCAGTCCGCTTTGCCCTTAACTTTTACCCTCCAAGATTCTGTCTGGATTCAGATTAATCACTCCGCCTCATGGATACACCCAACTTCTCAGAAATTCCGTTTATTCTCTGGAACCGGAGAGCGCGATCCAATCTGGTCAGGTGGCGGAGAGGTGGAAAGCCGGTAGCTGTTAGACTATTTCTGTTAATGACAGAGATCAAATGTCACTTCTCTGAAGTGATCAGTTAACTTTCCTGGGAGAGGCAGCTATGAAGGGGAGTTGAGAGTGAACCATAAACTTGAGGGGTGGGGAGGAGGAAGGGGTTGTATTAACAGCTCAGTTCACAGTGCACTAACCCAACACGCAGGAAGCCCCTGAGTTCAGGTTTTAGACCCACGTAAACCCCGTATGGAGGCACGCTCGCACGATCCCAGCTCTTTGGAGGGGAAGGCAGGAAGCTCAGCCGTTCAGGGCCATCCTTAGGTACCTGATGACTTTGAGGCTAGCCTGGGCTGCTCGAGAGTCTGTCTCAAAGGAGGAGGATAAACAGTTGGCTCCCGAACACAACGTCAGAACACCAGCTTTCCTTAGAGCTTCCTGATTGCTCTCTGACTTTAATCTATGACCCTTAGAAGACAGCATTGTTGATAAATGCACAACAATACCAGCAGATACACTGTTGATATCGATAAAGGAATTTTGGAAGAGTCAAAGTCCACAGACCCCACCCCTCTATATGCAGTGAATGCCTCCGGCTAGGATCCAAGTCACAGTGAATCACTCATGGGCAGGACATGGCACTGGGATTTCACAATGGAAGCTTCATATCTCCTTTTTTTTTTTTTTTTTTTTTTTTCCCCAAGGCAGGGTTTCTCTGTGTAGCCTCAGTTGTCCTGAAACTTTCTCTGTAAACCAGGCTGGCCTTGAACTCACTGAGATCTGCTTGCCTCTGCCTCCCAAATTTTAGTATTAACTTAAACTTGTTTCTAACTAAATGAATCTAAAGAGTAAAATGCTGACTAATAATCCAAGTGTGGAATCTACGTGCTGTTCTGGTTGCGACTGGGCAAGGTAACTGTGAACTAAACTAGCTTAGTATAGCAACACAGTGTTTTAGACATGTGTGTGTGGGTGGCTTGTGTCATGGGACACCAGAGGCCAATGGGTCTTTCTTTCTGCTATGTGGAGCCCAGAAATGATCCTTGGTGGTGAGGGCCCTTAACCTTTTGAGGCACTTTTGACAGTCCAGAATTATTATCTTTAAAAAAAAAAACCAGATTTGTTTTGTATTATTTTTAATCATACACATATGAGAGGTAAAACATGTGAGTATTTGTAGCTGGTGAAGCCCTGAGGTCAAGTCGTGATTGTGACTCTAGTCCCGGAAGTTAGCAGCTCTCAAAAAATTATACCAGTAGCCAGGTAGTGCATGCCTTTAATCCCAGAACTTTGGAAGCTGAGCCAGGGGGATGTCTGTGAGTGGGAAGCCAGCACTAGTTCTAGGGAAGGCCAGGACTACACAGAGAAACCCTGTCTCAGACAGATAGACAGACAGACAGACAGACAAAACAAAACAAAACTAGCAGCTACTATTATTAATTTTGAACCTAAGCTCTCACAGATTAACACATCCGTTGCTCTCTGAGCTGAGCCTCTGTGAATGAAATATCTGCTTAAGTGACAGGGCTGCTCCCATGACAAGGGTGTTTATTGTTCTGGGAATGCTGACAGAGTGTTGGGGGGGGGGTCATTGGACTGTTGTCAGGATTTTCATAGTAAAATCTTGGAGGAAGAATGGACATTAACAATGGGAAGGAGAGAGAGAGAGAGAGAGAGAGAGAGAGAGAGAGAGAAGGGGAAAGAAGAAAGGAGGAGAAAGAAGGGGGCAGATGTGGAGGTGGGGGCAAGGGGTTCATGGGCAGCCTGGGTTACGTAGTACTTTTGAGTGGAGTCGGAGCTGGGAGACACTCTATCTAAATAAACAAAAATAAGTAAGTAAATGAATATATAAAAGGAGAAAGAGAGAGAGAGAGAGAGAGAGAGAGAGAGAGAGAGAGGCAGAGACAGAGACAGAGACAGAGAAAGAGATAGAGAGAGCACGCAATCCCTCACAGGGGAAAGACCCTGCATTCCATAGCTGGTTCACACACAAATCACAAACGTGGCCAAATAACAGATAGACCCACGTGGCCTCTGAACTTACAGTCACCACCTCTCTCCCCCAGCATACACTAGATAAGCAGGGGGAAGAAGAGTAGCCATCTCTCAGGTATGACCACAAAACAGCCATGGCTGCAGCAACTCCTTCCCTCAGGAGATGCAGACAACACCCATCCTCCTCATAGGCACTTATAGGACAGCTGCAGTGGGATCCACCGAAGCCCATCCTGGCTGGCTGATGAGTCCATTGTGTTTACTCCCGGAGCACAGGCGAGGGGTTACTTACAGGAGGGTGGAGGACCACAAGGCAGCCACATCTTAGCTGTCTCACACAGCATGGATGATGGCTTCCCCGAAGCTCCACAGGTGGAGATCCCAGCTCTGGTAACTTTCTACCACATTGTACTGGCTGGTTTTGTGTGTCAACCTGACCCAAGCTGGAGTTATCACAGAGAAAGGAGCCTCTCATGAGGAAATGCCTCCATGAGACCCAGCTAGCTGTAAGGCATTTTCTAAATTAGTGATCAAGGGGAAGGCCCCGCCCATTGTGGGCGGGGCCAGCCCATTGTGGGCGGGGCCAGCCCTCGGCTGGTGGTCCTGGGTTCTATAAGAAAGCAAGCTGAGCCAGGCAGGGGGAGCAATCCAGTAAGTAACATCCCTCCGTGGCCTCTGCATCAGCTCCTGCTTCCTGACCTGCTTAAGTTCCTGTCCTGACTTCCTTTGGTGATGAATAGCAATGTGGAAGTGTAAGCTGAATAAACCCTTTCCTCCCCAACTTGCTTCTTGGTCCTGATGCTTGTGCAGGAATAGAAACCCTGACAAAGACACACGCATGTGCTCTAGTTTCTTGATGCCATAAAACCACAAGGACACTTTCAGTTAGGGTAGAATTATATACAAGTGTCTGAGAGGCGCAGGGGGCAGAAACTGGAATCTCCATGAGGGTCCAGTGGCCCTTCCCACCCCCTCCTGTGAGGGAACACCAACAGGCAAGCTGGAACTCAGGAGTCTGTGGTGGAGAGCGATCAGCCACAGCATCTTTAGCAGGCTGGGCTCCCACTTCACTTTGAGCTCAGTTTGCTTTCTCACAGTGGTGGGAATTGCTTCTGTGGATCACAGTGTAAAGTATTTTAATAAGTGATAGTACCTCGCCCCTCAGTCCATTGAGTCCAGGGTCGTCTCTCTTCCTTTTCTCCCCTCGGTGGGGTCCCTATGTACTACTAAGGCTGATCCAGAATTCTTGGTCTCTAGCAAGTGTGAGTCACTATGCCTGGTGCTGTCTCTCTATACCTGAGTCTCTCTCTCTCTCTCTCTCTCTCTCTCTCTCTCTCTCTCTCTCTCTCTCTCTCTCCTTGGACATCCAGAAAAATCCATTCCTAACTGAGTTTTCCTGCCTTGAGCAGTCTTCAG
Organism: Rattus rattus; assembly: GCF_011064425.1. Lineage (NCBI taxonomy): Eukaryota > Metazoa > Chordata > Mammalia > Rodentia > Muridae > Rattus > Rattus rattus. The sequence continues at coordinate 149,164,670 of NC_046158.1, read as the reverse complement.
GTCAATGATGCTCACAAGATTTCAAACAAGTTGTCCTTCCAGCGGGAAAAATGAGCCCTGAGGATCCCAGCCCAACCATCGAACTGATTCCAGGGAAAATTCTCATCAACCATTTGTCACATAAGCCAAACAAATGGTCAACCTGATCAACAGGCTTTTATGTGGGGCGAAGGTGCAGGTGGGAGTGAGAATAGGCCGCCGGCGTTGATTCTAGTTCAGGCATCGCCAGAAATTCAAGGTCTAGAAGGTCTGGATGGAGAGAGAGGGAGAGAGGGAAGAGGGAGAAGAGAGGGAAGAGGGAGGAAGAGGGAGGAATAGGAGACCTCTTCAAAATGTCAGGTTGCAAGACTTGCTTCCTTGTTAGTAACAAAACAGGTAAATACACACGGAGAGAGACAAGAGAGGAAGAACAAGAAAGAGGAAGAAAAGAAGGAGGGGTGAGTCTGGATGAAGGAGACACACACAGAGATAGAGAGAGAGAGAGAGAGAGAGAGAGAGAGAGAGAGAGAGAGACTGTACTGTCAGGACACTTCCTGGAGAATTCTGGGCATTTGTTCTCTTGCTATTTACTTTGCTGGTTCTCAGTCTCCCTGACTGTTAGATGGTGAGAACAGACTAAATGATACAATGGGGATGGTGGGGTGGTCTCCAGCCTCGGTGCAGGGTAAGAAGGAAGAATCCTGCTGAGTGCGGTGGGGCTGGGATCTTCAACCAGTGGTGTTTGTTCATTTTTGTTTTCTAAAGATTTATATGAGTACACTGTCGCTGTCCTCAGACACAGCAGAGGAGGGCGTCAGATCCCATTACAGATGGTTGTGAGCCACCATGTGGTTGCTGGGATTTGAACTCAGGACCTCTGGAAGAGCAGTCAGTGCTCTTAACCGCTGAGCCATCTGTGCAGTACTTTGTTTTTGTTTTTGAGACAGGGTTTCTTCTTGTAGCCCTGGCTGTCCTGGAACTAGACCAGACTGGCCTCCAACTCAGAAATCCACCTGCCTCTGCCTCCTGAGCGCTTGGATTAAAGGTGTGTGCCGCCATCTCCTGGCTTCAACCAGCGATGCTTCAAAGCAGGAAGCTGAGCTGATGTCTGAGGGAATAATTGTAGAGGTGATAGAAATTATGAGCCTAGATGTGTTCACGTGACACAGTTTGCCACTTAGAACCGTTACTTAATAGGCCAGACATGATGGTTGGTGCTTGCATACCTAGAACCCCAGCTTTCTAGAGGACGAGGCAGGAGGATCAGGAGTTCAAGGTCACACTCAGCTACATAGTGAGTTTGGGGCTAGCCTGGGCTACATGAGACCCTGTCTCCATAACAAAACGAATCAAGAAAACAGAAAATGCAACTGAATTGTGGTTACAGGCCTGTCATCTTAGCTGCTCGGGAAGCTGAGGCAGGGGAATCTAGAGTTTCGGGTCAATGTGGGAAACAGTTCTAGGTTAGCCTAGACAATTTAATATGACCTTGTCTCAATTAAATGAAAACAATAAAGTAGAGTGCTGTTAATGTGCTTGGGCTCCAGGCTGGATCACCAGTAACGTGTCCCCCACCAAAGGTTATGCAGACAACTGAAATTGTACCATCCATTTCCATCTGTCCACTCTTTCCTCATCCATCCATCGCCCCTCATCCATTCTATCAGCCAGCCATCAATTTATTCTTATCTACCCATCAGTCATCTACCCACCAGTCATCTATCCATCCATCAGTCATCTATCCACCCATCAGTCATCTATCCACCCATCAGTCATCTATCTACCCATCAGTCATCTATCCTCCCATCCTCCCATCAGTCATTTATCTATCCACCCATCAGTCATCTATCCACCCATCAGTCATCTATCCACCCATCAGTCGTCTATCCGCTCATCAGTCACCTATCTATCCATCCATCAGTCATCCATCCATCTTTTCTATCTACATATTTATCTATCCATCCATCCATCTTTCCTATCTGTGTATCTCTGTATGTATCTATGTATCTATGCATCTATCTATTTATCTATCTATCCTATGTACCTATCCATCCGTCATCCATCTATCAACCCTTCATCCATCCATTCATTCATCCACCTATTCATCTTCCTTCCATTCATCCATTCATCTACCCATCCGTTTTCCTTCCTTCCTTCTAGCATTATCCCTTCAACTAAGACGCCACAGCATAATAGAGAGGCGGGACTTGGCTTGGATCCAGGTTGCTTTGGTTTGACACTTGACTCCATCTCTCTGGCTTAGAATGAGTGGCTCTAGCTCTCTGCCTCACCTTCCCCATCCAGACAATGGATACATTGATAGCACCTCTCTCCAACTGACAGAGTAGTAGGCTCTACAGGAGCCTGAGTCCTGATGCCCAGAGCCCATGAATAGATCGTTCCACGGCAAGGAGGGTTTAGAACTTCAGATGGAATGAAGGCTTCTGACGAGATGATTATAAAACAGATTTACTGGATTGTTGGAGGGTTTGGTTAGCACTACGTGGATGTGAAGATGTGGATTTAGTGCCTGGGAAGGCGACTGAGGGGTAAGGACACTGTCTGCTCTTGCAAGGACCCAGGTTTTGTTCCCCGCATCCACAGGGCAGCCCCAAGTCATTTTTAACTCGAGTTCCATGGAGCCCATGCCCACTTTTGGCCTCTGTCAGCACCAGGCATGAATATGATGCCCATAGGTATATGCAGTTAAAATACTCACACACACAAAATAGACGTAAGTCTTTATAAAATTGTCTCTAGATAAATGCAAGCGCAGATTCATGACAGAAAACTAAAGGAGAGATTTTTTCTTTTCTTTTTTTTTTTTTTTTCTTTTAGAGCTGGGGACCGAACCCAGGGCCTTGTGCTTGCTAGGCAAGCACTCTACCACTGAGCTAAATCCCCAACCCCTAAAGGAGAGATTTTTATATAAGATGCACTAAGATGGATTAAAAATCGATTCTGGGGGCTGGAGTTTAGCTCATGATAAAGTGCTTAGAAAGGGCGCAAGGGGGTTGGTCCCAGCTCCGAAAAAAGAACCAAAAAAAAAAAAAAATCGATTCTGGGGGCTGGAGGCGCTCAGTGGTTTGAGAACTGAGCTGCTCTTCCAGAGGTCCTGAGTTCAATTCCCAGCAACGACATGGTGGCTCACAACCATCTGTAAAGAGATTTGATGCCCTCTTCTGGTGTCTGAAGACAGCTACAGTGTACTTACATATAATAAATGAATACATCTTTTTTTTATTTTTTTTGGACTGGGGACCCGAACCCAGGGCCTTGCGCTTGCTAGGTAAGCGCTCTACCACTGAGCTAAATCCCCAACCCCATGAATAAATCTTTAAAAAAAAAAATCGATTCTGGGGGTTGAGGATTTAGCTCAGTGGTAGGCTGCCTATGGCGCTAAAGGCCCCTGGGTTGATCCTCCTCTCGAAAATAAATAAATAAATAAATAAATAAATAAATAAATAAATAAATAAATAAATAAAAGGGCTGGAGAGATGGCTCAGCGGTTAAGAGCACTGACTGCTCTTCCAGAGGTCCTGAGTTCAATTCCCAGCAACTACATGGTGGCTCACAACCATCTGGGATCCAATGTCCTCTTCTGGTGTGTCTGATGACAGCTACAGCGTACTCATATAAAAATAAATAAATATTTAAAAAAATAAATACAATAAATAAATAAATAAAAATAAAATCGATTATGGCCAGTATGGTGGTGCACGCCTTTAATCCCAGCACTCAGGAAGCATAGGCAGTCTCATTTTTGAGTTCGAGGCCAGACTGGTCTACAGAGCTTGTTCCAGGACAACCAGGGCTGCCCAGGGAAACCCTGTATCTGTGTAGCCTTGGCTATTGTGGAACTTACTCTGTAGACCAGGCTGGCCTGAGGCGGGGTGGGGTGGGGGATGGGGTGGAGGTGGAGGGTGGGGGTGTGGGGGGGTGTGGGGGTGGCGTGTGTGTGTGTGTGTGTGTGTGTGTGTGTGTGCGTGCGTGTGTGTGTGTGTGCAGTGTGCGTGCGTGTGCGTGTTGCGTGTGTTTTGGGGGGGGGTGGAGGAAGGAAGACGTGAGGGGCAGAATCGAATGAATGAATCCACAATGCTGCAGCAGGAATCCGGAGGTCAGGCGACTTTTAGGAGAAGCAGGCCTCCTCTGAGTTGGCTGCCAGCTCTTCAGAGTCATTTTATGGAAATGACACAATAGCCAGAAGAAGGAGCCTTGTCCTTGGTATTTATTCTACAGGATTTCTTTGTTAGGACTGAAAAGGGATTTTTTTTTAAATATACTTTCCTCCCCCAGAGCTGAAGACTGAACCCAGGGCCTTGTGCTTGCTAGGCAAGCACTCAACCATCGAGCTTAATCCCCAACCGCATAATATGCTGAGTTTTTTTTTTTAATTAATTTTTTTTGTTCTTTTTTTTTTTTTTTTTCTTTTTTTTTCGGAGCTGGGGACCGAACCCAGGGCCTTGTGCTTCCTAGGCAAGCGCTCTACCACTGAGCTAAATCCCCAACTGCATAATATGCTGAGTTGTTTTTTTTTAATTAATTTTTGTGCGCACGATTTTGCTGGTCAGCCTCTGTTCAAACACCTATTTGTGCTTACTTCCATTTTATGTGACAACCTAAAATCTGGGTCGCTTAGCAAACATGAGTGCGCAGCGGCTGGGAGCGAGTGTCTTCTCCGTGCCTCGTAAAGTTATCATCTTTAATGAAAATATGCTCGCTGTGGGGGAGAACCTCCGAGCCATTTGGTCCTTTCCTGTCAGCAGAGGGAAGGGACTAAAGACTGAGCGAGGCTGAAGGGTTTTATTGTCACGTCGTAAAGGAGCAAATGGCGTCTGTCAATACAAAGCCAGTGAGAGCCCCAGTCGGGGGAGGCCATCAAGAGTGTCAAAATGGATTTTGATTAACCGGGGTTCAACATCTCTTTATTTTGCTTCCTTCACTCTCCAGCATAAGAATGCTATAAAAAACATGCAAACAGGAAGCCGATGACCATTAAACCCCTGCAGGGCCACCCCTTACCGAGCTAGCGACAGTAAATAGTTCTAAATAGTTCGCATCAGACCCATAACTAGGGACATATTTGCGTGCTCAGGCTGGGCCTGTTTTGGCATTCTGTGCTGAGTTTTCTCTCCAAGAATAAATAACGCAATCTGCTTGCCTAAGTGTTAATTCCCACACGTTTTTCATATTTGGGTCATAAATATCTTTTAGACACTGGTAAAAATGACCAAGGTGTTTATGGGCTGCAAAAAACACGGATGGCAAATGAAATCAACGGAGTCCCACCTGGAAGGAGTGGAGCGCTCGGGAGTGGGGGCGGGGAGTGGGGGCGGGGAGTGGGAACGGGGAGTTGGGACCTGGAGGCCAGAGACCCACCCCTACCCTCTTCACTGTCCTGAAAGTCGTAAAGGGGTGTCTGTCTCATAAAGATGTTTACTAAGTGGTCACAGGGATCCAGGCCTGGGCAGGTGTGGGGACACTGCCAGGCTGGCTGTTAGAACTGGGGTCTGGCTCTTGAGGGGTCACTTTCTCCTTTGCGGCCAGAGAGGATCATGGGACAGCCTAGGGCGCAGAAAACTGGAAAGGGATATTGGAAGAACCTTACAGCAGCCACCGTTCTTAATGGATTCCAAATCTGAACCTCAGCTGGTCAGGAAGTGGCAGACAGAAGTGTCACCCCAGGGAGCATCGCTCCTCAGTCCTGGGTCTAGATTTGTTCTGGTCTACAAAGAGGTCCCTTCCTTCCTTCCTTCCTTCCTTCCTTCCTTCCTTCCTTCCTTCCCTCCCTCTCTCCTTCCTTCCCTCCTTCCCTCCTTCCTTCCCTTCCTTCTTTTCCTCCTTCCTTCTTTCTAGTTGACATTTAAGATTTAGTATATTTTAAAATGTTTATTACATTTTATTTGAGAGTCTGTGCAGTCGCACTGTGGTGCATGTGTGGAGGTCAGAGGACAGTTTTAGGAATCTGTGTGTTCCCCCACCAAGTGGGTCCATGGGTTCCACAGCAAACACTTCAATTCATTTAATGCGCCACCACTCCAACCTGGATTGTTTTAAAATTGTATGTATGTATGTATGTATGTATGTATGTATGTATGTATGTATACACATGTGTGCATGCATGCGTATGTAAATGCAGGCACGTGGGTGTCGTAGAGTGCCTGTGGAGGTTGGAGGATGGCCTGCAGGGCTTGATTTTCTCCTGACGTGTGAGATCAAGGAATCAAACTCAGGTTATCAGGGCTTCTCAAAAATGCTTATGTCTGCTGAGCCACGTCTCTCTGTCTCCCTTCTAAATGTGTATGCGCACGCGCGCACATGCGTGTGCGTGCGTGTGCATGCGTATGCATGCGTGCGTGCATGTGTTTGTTGGAGGGAGCAGATGTCTGCTGTAGCATTGTGTAGAGATCAGGAACATTTGTGGGAGTCAGTTCACTCCTTCTACCGTGTGGGTTCCAGGGATCGAACTCAGGTCATCAGGCTTGGTGGCGAGCCCTTTACCCACTGAGCCACCAAACCAGCCTGTTTCATTCTATTTATTTACTTACTTACTTACTTACTTACTTACTTACTTACTTACTTACTTAATGTATTAGTTTTCTAAGGCAGGCTTTCAGATAGTCCAGGCTAACCTTGAAGTCACTGTATAGCCTTGGAATTCTGATGTCCCTGCCTTTACCTCTCAAGTGCAAGGCTTAGAGATGTGAGCGCTGCCTCAGGCTAAACCGACTAGATACCTGTTGTTGTCCTTGGGGACAGGGAACCCTGGGCTCAGTGCATGGCGGCCACTCCATAGTTCTGAGCTTAGTGCTGGGTTCCATCTGCCTGGTCATCCTGCACTCAGGTTCAGTGAGAGACTCTGTCCCAAGGGAATAAGGCAGACCGTGATACACAGACACAGAGTCCTCCTCTAGCTTCCCAATGCACACACACAGGAGCACAGCAGTGTGCACACAGGAGCACAGCAGTGCACACACAGGAGCACAGCAGTGTGCACATGCAGGAGCACAGCAGTGCACACCAGTGCACACACAGGGCACAGCAGTGCACACACACACAGCAGTGCACACAGGAGCACACCAGGGCACACACAGGAGCACACAGGGCACACACACAGCACACCAGTGTGCACACACAGGTGGGGCACACACACACAGAGCACACCAGGGCACACACAGGGCACACCAGGGCACACACCAGGGCACACCAGGCACACACACAGGTGCACACCAGTGTGCACACCAGGGCACACACACAGGGTGCACACCAGGGCACACACACAGGAGGGCACACCAGGGCACACACAGGAGCACACCAGGGCACACACAGACACACCAGCACACCAGGGGCACACACACAGGGCACACACAGGAGCACACCAGTGCACACACAGGGCACACCACACACAGGTGCAGGTGCACACCAGGGCACCCACACAGAGCACACCAGGGCACACACACAGGAGCACACCAGGCACACCAGGGCACACACACAGGAGCACACCAGGGGCACACACAGGAGCACACCAGGGCACACACAGGCACACCAGGGCACACACACAGGGCACACCAGGGCACACACAGGGGCACACCAGGGCACACCAGCACACCAGGGCACACACACAGGTGCAGGGGCACACAGGAGCACCCACACAGGAGCACACCAGGGCACACACAGGAGCACACAGGGCACACACAGGGCAGGGCACACAGGGAGGGCACACCAGGGCACACACACACACACACCAGGGCACACACACACACCAGGGGCACACACACAGGGAGCACACCAGGGCACACACAGGGCACACACAGGGAGCACACACAGGAGGGCACACACACAGGAGCACACCAGGGCACACACACAGGTGCACACCAGGGCACACACAGGAGCACACCAGGGCACACACAGGAGCACACCAGGGCACACACAGGAGCACAGCAGGGCACACACACAGGAGCACACCAGGGCACACACACAGGAGCACACCAGGGCACACACACAGGTACACACCAGGGCACACACAGAAGCACACCAGAGCGCACACACAGGAGCCCACCAGGGCACACACACAGGAGCACACCAGGGCACACACAGGGGCACACCAAGGGGCACACACAGGAGCACACCCAGGGCACAAACACAGGGCACACACACACACAGGGCACACACACAGGTGCACACCTGGGGCACACACAGGGAGGGCACACACAGGAGCACAGCAGGGCACAAACACAGGAGGCAGGGCACACCAGGTGCACACCAGGGGCACACAGGTGCACACCAGGGCACACACACAGGTGCACACCAGGGCACACACAGGCACACCAGGGCACACCGGGGGGGCAGGGCACACACAGGTGCACACCAGGGCACACACACACAGGAGCACACCAGGGCACACACACAGGAGCACACCAGGGCACACACAGGAGCACACCAGGGCACACACACAGGTGCACCAGGGCACACACACAGGGCACACCAGGGGTGCACACCCAGGGCACACACACAGGTGCACACCAGGGGCACCCACAGGACACCAGTGCACACACAGGAGCACAGCAGGGCACACACAGGGAGCACACCAGGGCACACAGGAGCACACCAGGGCACACACAGGAGCACCCAGGGCACCCACACAGGGCACATCAGTGCACACACAGGGCACACGGGGGGCACACACACAGGAGCACTGAGCAGGGCACACACAGGAGCACACCAGGGCACACACACAGGTGCACACCAGGGCACACACAGGGGAGGGGGCACACCAGGGCACACACAGGGCCTGGGGCACACAGGGCACAGCAGTGCACACAGGGCACACACACAGGGCACACCAGGGCACACACACAGGTGCACACCAGGGCACACACAGGGGAACACCGCACACACAGGTGCACACTGGGGCACACACAGGTGAGTGCACACCAGGGCACACCAGTGTGCGTGCACACAGGGACACCCAGGGCACACACAGGGCACACCAGGGCACACACACAGGACACAGGGCTGGGGGCACACAGGTGCACAAACACAGGACACACCTGGGGGCCAAACACAGAGCACACCTGGGGGGCACACACAGGAGCACACCTGGGGCACACACACAGGTGCACACCAGGGCACACACACAGGAGCACACCAGGGGCACACACAGGAGAACACACCAGGGCACAAACACAGGGCACAGCAGGGCACACACAGGACACACCAGGGCACACACACAGGGCACACCAGGGCACACACACAGGTACACACCAGGGCACACACAGGAGCACACCAGGGCACACACACAGGTGCACACCAGGGCACACACAGAGGTGCACACCAGTGTTCGCGCACACAGGAGCACACCAGTGTGCGTGCACACAGGAGCACACCAGGGCACACACAGGAGCACACCAGGGCACACACACAGGAGCACAGCAGGGCACACACAAGGTGCACACCAGGGCACACACACAGGAGCACACCAGGGCACAAACACAGGAGCACACCAGTGTACACATATGCACAAACCCCCACCCCAAGAAAGAACACAACACAAAATGTTAACTAAGTAAGCAGGTTTGGGAAGGAAACGAGGTAACACTACAGAAGTTTTAGTTCATTGGCAGCGACTCATTGCCATTGCTGGAGTGTGTTGCAGAGACATGGAAGGCACAGTGAATCATTTGTAAGTGTATAGGAAGGTCAGTCGTCCGTGAGCTCAGGTGAAAGGTTCAGAGTCACTTCCGTTATCCTTGAAATTTACAACTTTCCACAATGAAAAGTCCCTGGGAAATGCCAGATTAAAACACAGTGCTGGGGGCTGGAGAGGTGGCTCAGCGGTTTAGAGCTCCGACTGCTCTTCCAGAGGTCCTGAGTTCAGTTCCCAGCAACCACATGGTGGCTCACAACCGTCTGGGATCCGATGTCCTCTTCTGGTGTGTCTGACAGTTATGGTGTACTCATATAAATAAAACAAATACGGGGTTGGGGATTTAGCTCAGTGGTAGAGCGCTTGCCTACCAAGCTCAAGGCCCTGGGTTCGGTCCCCAGCTCCGGAAAAAAAAAAAATACATCTTAAAACACAAAACAAAACACAGTGCAGAGAACCTGGGAGGCTTTGAAAGTGCTGTGGGGCTCTGGCTTCCCTCTGGGCCAATAAAGCTGGAGATGGGGGGATAAGCAGGAGGGGCAGCACAGCAAGCAAGATGGTAGCCACAGGGATCCCCTATAGCTGGGTGTAGTGGTGGTGATGGTGGTGCATGCTTTTAATCCCAGTACTTGGGAGGCTGAGGCAGAGGGATTGTTTAGAGTTTTAAGGTCAGCCTGGTCTATACAGTGAGTTCCAGGGCAGCCGTCTACACGGCGATAACTTACCTAAAAACAATATCAACAAAGCAAGCAAGCAAACAAACAGGTGGGTAAAATGAGGGAATGAGACTGGCTCCTGCTGTTGTCTGTGTTAAGATTTGAAACTTCCCATAGTGCAGCTAAAAAGGGGGGGCTGGAGAGCCGTGTCCGCAGCTCAGTTAAGAGCTGCCACTGCTTCTGTAGCTTCCTGGTCAGTTCCTAGCACCTGTGTGGCGGCTCACAACCATCTGTAATTCCAGTTTTCCGGGACCTAATGCCCTCTACTGGCTTCTGTGAGCACTGCATGTGTGTGGTGCATGAACTCACCCAGGCAAACGAACGCATATACACATAAATTATTTTTTAAAAGAAGGAGATGAGAGAAAGAAAGGTAGGACATGAAAAGATTACACAACTTTTTTTGGGGGGGGGCAATGAGAGCATATTTTCAAAAAATATTTTTGGGGCTGGAGGGCTGGCTCAGGGGTTAAGGGCACTAATTGTTCTTCCAGAGGACCTGGGTTCAATTCCTAGTACTCACCTGACAGCTCACAACTGTCTGTAACTCAGTTCCAGGAGATAGCCAATCTCACCCAGACATACATGCAGGCAAAACAACAGAGCATTTAAAAGAAATCATTAAAGGTTGGGGATTTAGCTCAGCGGTAGAGCACTTGCCTAGCGAGCGCAAGGCCCTGGGTTCGGTCCCCAGCTCCGAAAAAAAAAAAATCATTAAAAATTTTTTTTCCTCAAAAACTGACCAGCTCAAGTTGACTGTAAAGGGAGAAAAATTCTACTCTGGGGTTTTCAGCTGTGTCAGGACCCCCCCTTCCCCCAACCGACCATACACTCACATACTCACACACTTACACACACTGACACTCACAGACACACACTGACACACATTCATACACACTCACACACACTTGAACTCAGACACACTCAGACACACACTGACACACACTAGCCCTCACACTCTCACAGGCACTCACACTGATACACATTCATACACACACACACACACACACACACTTGAACTCAGACACACTCTCACACACTCAGACACACAATGACACACACTAGCCCTCACAGACACTCTCATAGGCACACACACTGATACACATTCATACACACACACACTTGAACTCACAGACACACTCACACACTCAGACACACACTGATACACAGTCACACACTCCCACTCACAGACACTCACACACAGACGCACACTCACATACACTCGAAGTCAGATTCACTCTCACAGTCACAGACACACTCATGCACACTCATAGATACACTCACACACTACACTCACACTGTCACACACACACACACACACACACACAAGTCTGAGAGAGCTTAACAGCATCCTTAGAGCTAACCAACACAAAGTAAGTTTCTGTTTGTAGATTTGATTTTTCATTGTTTAGGATAAAACCAAGTTCAACTCCTTGACGCCCCAGGATTTGTAGGATCTTAGTTACTGCTAAAAGGAGATCAATTTGAAAAATTGTTCTCCAGAAGGGAAAGACCTATGCTTTTCATGAATCTTAGACCTTTCTCCTTCCTTCCTTTCTTTCTTCCTTTCTTTCTTTCTTTCTCTCTTTCTTTCTTTTTCTTTCTTTCTTTCTTTCTTTCTTTCTTTCTTTCTTTCTTTCTTCCTTTCTTTCTGTCTTGTTTTCTTCTTTTAAAATTTTTGTTTCGTTTTAAATACCACCATAAAACCACAATTTGGTGAATCGTCCTTTTGAAGTATAGAGGTTGGCGCGAAGGTCGCTCCCAGGATGTGGACGCTGTGTTCAAGTTTGGGGCCAGTTTTTATTTGCTTGTGTCTGATTTTTTTGAGAGGACTGGGAGTAGCTGAAATTTCAACAAAGTCAACTTGTGTTTCTCCCTTATTGTCTTTCTGTTGACCCAACAAACAAGCCCAGAGTGGCAAGGCTTAAGGAAAGGAAGGCTGTGGGTCCCGGCAAGTTTTCTCACTTGCAAAGAGGGAAGAGGAAGCCTGTATTTCTGTCAATTATTGACATCTCGCTGTGGTCCCCAGATAATCTCTCTCTCTCGCCCCTACTGTCTGTGCTCTGGAACCCATCTTTGTATTAAGAAGGCAATTGACAACCCAGTGTACGGGAAGCCAGTCCTTTGTACCTGCTGGAGTGAACATTGTTTCCTCTGGCTGGCTAAGCTGTTCAAACAAGAGGTCCGTTGTCCCTTTCAGAAGTGGATAATAGGAAACTGAAACGAAATCTGGAGGTCATTTGGCCTCTTTCACTTGGAGGAGACAGACGCAAAAGCTCCAAACCCTGGAGCGTGTGAACACGTGACCAGTTACCCACGCTCCAATTTTTCCCCGGAGGCCGGGGAGGATGGCCATGCTCTGGGTAGTCATAGGCTGGAGATTCATCATGTTGGAATTCTGACTCCGAACCAGACTGGGGACCCCACCAAACAGGCTTTATCTAAACCAAGATAAAAGTCCAGGAAAAGGCATGGTGATCAAAACACCAGCAGGCATGACAGCGTCTACTGCTTCGTAAATATGTGGTGGGATACAAGGGGGAGACACGGTGTTTCCTCCACACACAGGGAGCTGAGGACCAGAGACAACAGCACGGAGCCTTGACGTTGGGACTCAAATCTGGGTTACTTTAGAAATTACCTTCTTTTCTTCCTCCTCCTTCTTGAAACTTTATTATTTTTTTTTCAGAGCTGGGGACCGATTATTATTATTGTAGACAGAATCTCATTACATAGTCCTAGTTGGTCTACAGCTCCATATAAAGACCAGGCTGGTCTTGAACTCACAGAGACCAGCCTGTCTCTGTCTTTGCCGTGCTAGGATCAAAGGTGTGGGCCACATTGCATCTTTTTTATTTTTATTTTTTTTTTTTTTGAGACTAGGGCTCTCAGTGAACCTGGATTTTATCAGTGGCTAGCCAGGGAGCCCCAGGGGTACTCCAGCCTCTGCCTCCCCAGCTCCAGGATTACAGGCGTTCACTAATGTGTTCAGCTATTTAGGTCGGCTCTGGGGATTGAACTCCGAGCCATGTCATCTTTGTGTAGCAAGCACTTCCTGTCCTGAGCTATCTCCCCCGTCCTTCAGGTATTTGTCACAGGGATACAAAGTTGCTATTCTTTTTACAAGTCATAGCTCCAGAGTAGCCAGCACAGTGAGTACAAAACAAATTCACTGAGATTTACAGAGTCTCAGAATTATCATCTTCATTAGGCTCAGGCCTTTGCAGAACTCACAGTCAAGTTGGAACCAGTCAATGATGCTAAGTGAGATAAAGGAAGCTTAATGTATTTTTTAAAAATTCTATCAAATTATAAGAATACATATTTTGTAATTACTGTGGGAGTTGGCACACATACGTAGAGGTCAAAGGACAACTTCTGAAAGTCTGATCTCTCCTTCCACCATGTTGGTCTCCAATCAGACACAGCTGGTTAGGTCTAGCAGCCAGTGCCTTTAACCACTGGGCTATCCTACCCCCACCCCCACACTGTGTTTGATATTTGCATTTTTGCATTAAAACGCTGTGAAAGAGGCTAAGTAGCACAGCACAATCTCACTTTAGATCGGGGCAGGGCAGGGGAAGGCTGTGAGAACAGTCTTGGGCTCTGTATGTGTGTTCTGCTTTTAAATATATTTTTCAAAGCCAGAGGAAGTGCAGGTTGATGGCCGTTGAAATCCAATATTTCCCCATACAAATGCATATCGCACTTCTAAAAAAACTAACTTCAGGCTTTCAAAACCCGTTCCTCGCGGGGCATAGCTGCTCGTCCGCTGGGGGCGCATTCATTTCGCCCAGAGTAAACCCGGCAGCACGTAGACGCCTGCATCCGGGGAAGATGCGCTGTTGTTCCACTGAGACCCCTTTCAGCTTTAAAATGTGGACCTTCACCAAAAATCTCTGACCTCCGTTCCCCCCTCCCATCCCGAGGCAGAGCGGGGACGAGGCATTGAATTACCGGCTCGTCACTGACGCCACGGGCTCTCCCAGCCCTTTGAACAGGAGCTGGGCTTAAGAAGAAAGTTTTTCTTAATAAGTAGCTGTTCCCGCTTTGATATGCACATCTGGATGCGAGGTCTTATCTGCAGCCCGCTAAGACCGCTTCCTGTGGGCAAATGATAAAAGAACAACTCAAAATAACAAAAACGGAATAAAAAGTGCCAGATGCCTCGGAAAGCGGGACAATGCGAAAGAAAGCAACTCTTGACAATTGGAGCAATCATTTTAGAGGCCTACAGGCTCAAGATTTTTTTTTTTTTTTTAAGGGATTAGGAAGAAGAGAAAGAGGGGGGATGCCAACCTCGGCTGACAGGCACGGCTGTATTCTGTTGGAAATGAAGGGGGGGGATAACGTCGAGCATGCTATCAATCACGTTGGGGGTTAATTTTGCTTCTGTCCCGGCCTGTTTCTGAAGCTTAAAAAAAAGAAAAAAAAACTTCCCTTTTCTTTGTCGCCCTCTGTTTAAGCACAGTTAACTCTGAGGCCCCGACTCAAAGATTCTGATTCACGAATTCTTTCAGGAATGACAAAGGATTTCACACAGACCGAAACCACCAAGAAGAGTGACCCTCGGGTGGGGCCAACTTCCCACTTTCTCTCCCGTTTAGTTTTGAAGAGTAAGTTTTTCTTTATTCTGATCCCTTCCGTACCGGTTTTTTTTTTGTTTTGTTTTGTTTTGCTTAGTTTTGTTTTGTTTTTGTTTTTGTTTTTTGTTTTGTTTTGTTTTGTTTTGTTTTTTCCCTTCTTGATTTCTTCGCCACCTTTGTTAGAAAGAGTTCTTATGAAAACCTTATGATGATCTCGGCTTGGGGACTTTTTGAAGGAGCTTCGGTCCCCTCCTCGGTGTGGGATGGTCTGATGTTTTCGCGGTTAGGGTGGGAGGGCGGAACTGGCTTTCGGTGACGTGCGAATATGAGTCTAGCGCTCCCTTGTTCATTTCAAAGCTTGCTTTGTAAACACGCGCCGGGGACTTCAGTTACCTCTGCGGCTGATTGCAACTGATATGTTAATAAGCGAGTGAAACTTAGGGCTCGGGCCCCATCACTCCTGAGAGTGGAAACTGAGGACGGGGTGGGGGAGGGCACCAGGAAGGCATGCTGCCCCGCACCCCCAGCCTAACCAGATAACGCCTGCATTGATTCCACATTAACATACAGCAGGCATGGGAAAATGATAGACTCCCACCACACTGTCATGGCAACCGAAAAAATGGCTGCTTTAGAGGGGCGGGGTGGGGGGAAGAGGGCCTTGGGGAAAGAAAAGCCAAGGCCCGTCTCTTTTTTTCTGTTTGACATCTGTTGTTTAACATACAAAATTGTATTATCGTGATGAAGCCGCCGCCGCTGTCCGGCTGAAGCCTCGCCCAGGAATTAGGGGAGTGTAACCCCGGTTCTGAAGTTAAGAGTGGGGTTCCCCACCCCTGACATTTCCTCCTAGAGCTGAAAGTTGCTCCCCATCATTGCAGGTGTGAGAAGCTTGACTCTCCCGGGAAAGGTGGGTGTAGGGGACCGGGCAGGGAGGGGCCTGTGAGGCACACACCAAGTCCTGCCAGCTACCTCCACTTCTCTTCTTTTAAACAGATTTTGGACTTTTTCTAAAATGCCGTTTGAGAGGGCTTGTCGTCGCGGGCACAGCAGATCCGGAGAATACGGCTATGGTTTGTAAACACAGGTGTGGCCCAAGGTTTAAAATGGTTATTGAAGGGCGGGAAGGGCTTGCCCCTCCCCCACAGGTCCCAGGACCTTGCACATGTGAGGGATTCCAGCCCAAGAGGTGGCTTTTTTTTTTTTTTCTTTTCTTTTTTTCGGAGCTGGGGACCGAACCCAGGGCCTTGCGCATGCTAGGCAAGCGCTCTACCACTGAGCTAAATCCCCAACCCCAAGAGGTGGCTTTTATTTCTTTCCTTCTGCGGCTCCTTCCCAAATCTGTATAAAGCCCTCACTCACTTAATGTTCTGAATGGGACTGGAGAAACCCATATTCAGGGCTCCCAACACTGATATAAAATTTTCATATTGCCCCAAAGGTATTACCTAGAGATTACTTCTTTGTTGTACAGCCACACAACACACACACACACACACACACACACACACACACACACACACACACGTATATTTTTCTTACTCAGTGGGTAAAGGTGTTTGTTACCAAGACTGACGACCCGAGTTCAATTCCAGAAACCCATTTCCAGTGGAAGAAGAGGACTATCTTCAAAAGCTGTCCCCTGACCTCCGAGTGTGCAGGCACGTCTGCACACACTCTCTCTAAATAAATGCATTTTAAAAAAGATAGAGTTTTAAACGCAGCAATACGTAATCACACTCGGGGGCTCCCATGGGTAAACAGCTCCCAGCAGGAGCTCAGGAACAGCTGTAGAAGATTGCTACCATCCTCAGAGCCACACGGAGGCTTTCCAGGAAGGCTGAGATTAAACCCCTCGATAGGGAAAGATCAGATAAGTCCAAACAAAGACCACTTATATAATTGCCATCAGTCATCAGCAAAGTTAGCATTTTAAGGTGGGGAAGCGGGGAAAAAAAAAAAAACCCAAAAAAACCCACCCAAACCAGGTCCACCAGTTAGCAGCCGCAATCTGTAATAAGGGGTCCTCCCAAATGCAGGCTTGGGAGGGGGACGCAGAAGCCTCAGAAATCGGAAAGGTCAGAAAGGAATTGTTTGTTTTTCCAAATTGTCGAGTAAAGTTACAAGAAGCCACCTGGGTAAAGCCACAGCCTGAATCTCCAGATAAAGGGTGTCTCCAGTAGATTGAGGACTGGAGGGAGGAATTTACTTGGGGGAGGGAAGGAGACCAAAGGACATTAGAGGATCAAACCTGGCTAGGAGGGACTGCTGGGTGCTAGGCGTGAAGACGCCTGCCTCCTCACCCTACAGCAGCTTTTCGGAAAGGGCGTTGGCCAGCCTGGGCGATCCTAGCCGGGAATATTTTTTGCTCCTTTTTTGTTTGTTTGTTTTCTGCTTCAAGGTCACATCAGCAAAGTCTTTGTCCCTGGAGGCCTAGACTTGGACATTTGCAATTCTAGATTTTTGATTCTGCTCAGATTCTGGAAGGGCGGCGGACTGTTTTTGTTTTTTACAGTCATATTTATCGCACTTCAAATGAGGAAGCCTCGGGGGGGGGCCCTCAGATTCTCCGGGAGATGGGGTGAGGGGCTCATGTGAGATCTGAAAGGCGTAATTTGGGGGGTGGTTCTCTCAGGGAACTGTTCCTTTTCGAATCTTCTTCTGAAGTCTGACCTATGGGATTTTGAAAGCCTGAACATGCTCCCCCAACAATCGCTCAATAAAACGGATCCCATATCTTCCCGCAGGGTAAGAGAGTCACCCAGTGAGTTCACAAAATGGGAACTGGCTTCAGATTTTCCGGCTCAAGTTCCAAAAATCGAGAGATTAGACCAGTCAGGGAAGTTTCTCACAGAAAAAAAAAAAAAAAAAACGAGTTTAAAAATAACGAATATCCCTGATACACTGAAGGCAGCTTCCCATCCGACCAGCATCCGGGTCATATCACTTGTGAACGTCACCTCCCCAGAGCCATCCTTTCCTGAGCTCAGCCTCTGACTCATAAACCTAACTCCAGACTTCTCTTAACTGGGTCAGACAGTGAATTGGCTCGGAGGGGAAAGACGCTTCCCGCCAAGCGTGGTGGAAAGGGAGAACCATGTTTTTTGCAAGTTGTCCGCTGAGGACAGGGGTGAAGGCCTGACGCATGCGCACTCCGGATCCACACTATGTGGTCAGAGACAGACGTTTTAAGGCGAAAACTAAGGTTAAACAATTATTTTTCCAGGCTAGAGAGATGGCTCAAAGGTCTTGAATTTGGGTCCCATCACCCATGTTGGGCAGCTTGCATTGCCCCCTTCTGGCAGCTCCTGGTATTACACGCATGCATGTGGAGTACATACATACACATATAATATAAACACAATTTAAAATGAGTTGCTTTTCTCACCACCGTCATGAAAATACCTGACAGAAGCAATGGAGGGAGTGAGGGAGGGAGTTTGATCCATGGTTTCAGAGTGCAACATGGTGAAGGAGGAGTCCCACTTGGTGGCAGCAGCCTGGAACAGCTGCTTGTCCGCTTGGCAGTAGACAGGACATGGACAGATCAGAACAGAGGGTGGGCTTCATCTTTAAAGATCCACCCCTCAGAATCATACCATGAGGCAGGGACTGACCCATCACAGCCTGTGGGGAGATCACAGCCGTGAGGTCCGAAGGCTGGGCTCTAAGGGATACATTGTTGCTTTTATCCGTCATTACTTCATTGTTCATTTAGTTTTTAGGTTATCGCACAGAGTAATGAGGTGTTTGTTTGTTTGTTTGTTTGTTTTTGTGGTGCCTTTAAAAGACAAAAAAGGGAGGGGTGAGAATGGGGGGATGGGGAGAGCACTTGCTGAGCTCACAGAGGACCCGAGTTCGGTTCCCAGCGTCCATGTTGGACAGTTCATAGCAACCTGTAACCCCACTTCCATGGGCTCCGACTTGGCCTCAGTAGGCATCTAATTCAAGAGGGCGTGCGTGCACACACACACACACACACACACACACACACACACACACACACACACGCAGACCTGCTTCTTTCTCTATGGGGAGATCCCATGGCCGGTCTCTCTATAGGCAAGTTCTCAGATGCAAGTACCAACCATGGGCAAAATTTGGATCCAGTGCCATTGTTTTCCTCCCTTGACAAGAACCCAAAGGTCACCAAAAGGTGGCATCAGATCACCTGTACCCAAGAGAAACCTCCCCATTCTGGCGTCCCTGCCCTGTTCTCAGAGTCACGACATGGCCGCAACAGTCTGATCTCACAGTCATGAAACAGGCACTGTGCAACCGCTGTGGGTAGAAGAGAGAGAGAGAGAGAGAGAGAGAGAGAGAGAGAGAGAGAGAGAGAGAGAGGCATCATCAACACTCAGGCCCACAGCCACCTAGGAGCCAGATGGAGTCCAGATATCTCTGCCTTCTTTTGGAGTCTGTACTTTGGCTGAAGGCTCAGAGGTAAGTTATTGTTCTAACACAGCAGGCCCTTGGATTCCAGGAAGAACAGAACCTAGAAGGACAATTCACTCCCCCCTAAATGAGGATAATTACCCCAGAGGGTTAGGCCACGCCCTGCACAAACTGCCCGATTTATCCCCTCTAGCACATGACAGGGAGAAGGACTGCTGGGGACCAGCACTCAGATAAGGATAGAGATCAAGGATAGCAACCCCCACAACCCCAGGAAGGCTTCGCTATGTGTACCCTTGCGCCATCTTGCATTTAAGCCTAAAGATCATCCAGTTCCCAGAGGATGGATTCAGGGGTCCCTGAATCTCTTTGTCTTTATGTGGTTTGGTTGCACTGAGTAAATCCCTCTCTGCCTCTCACCAAGACTTGTTTCTCCTGTTGGTGTATTAGTGGCCAACCCTTGCCTGTTGGGGTTGCTGGGACCCAGGCTTGTACCCTAAAGATACCCCTAGCACCCTCTCAATGTCTAAAGCAGTAGGAAGAAATCTGTATTGAATACCCGTCTTCTCCGTGGGGAGAAGAGAACCCTTCAGAAAGTCTTCTTTTTAAGGTGCATTTACTTTTTGTATATGAGCGTTCTGTCTGCGTGCCTGAAAGGGCCCCGTGAGCACTCCTGATGTCCACAGAGTTTCAGAGAGGACACGGGATCCCCTGGAACTGGGGTTATCAATGGCGTGGGTGCTGGAAGTTGAACCTGGGTCCTCTGCAGAAGGAAAGAGTGCTCCAGGGGCTGGAGAGATGGCTCAGGGGTTAAGAGCACCGGCTGCTCTTCTAGAGGTCGCAAGTTCAATTCCTAGCAACCACATGGTGGCTCACAACCATCTATAATGGGATCTGATGCTTTCTTCTGGTGTGTCTGAAGACAGTTATAGTGCACTCACATACATAAATAAATCTTTAAAAAAGAAAGAAAGAAAGAAAGAAAGAAAGAAAGAAAGAAAGAAAGGAAGAAAGAAAGGAAAGAAAGAAAAAGGAAAGAGTGCTCCAAACCTCCAGGTCATCTTTCCTGCCCTCAAAGTTTCCTCCTCTTCCATTTTTGTGGTCACAGCTGGGTGACATAGCTGCTTCCGGAACGATCTCTGGTTCTGGGATCCGCAACTGGTGATGGGTTCTTACCAAGAGGAGTGGCTGGCGTGTGGGGAGGTGAGCGGGAATGCTAGTCACAGTCCTATTTCATGAGTACTTCCCTGGTGAAGCGGAGTCATTTCAGGCCACTCCCAAGTCCCCGGACCCTCTGCCACACAGCCTGCTCGCTCACATTCCAGGCCTGAAATGACCAGTTTGATGCCAGGGCGATCGAGGGGGTGCTCAAGCTAACGACGAGGAAAGCAGAGAAATCCGAAGACGCTTCAGTCTCTGCACGAACTTCGGCCTCTCCCAGAAGAATCCTGACACAGAGTTCTTCCTCAGCCTTCTCTGGGCTTACGAGTAGCTGAACACTGGTCCTAAGGAGATGACTCACTGGGGACAGGTGTTTGTCACTGAGCCTGACCAAGCCGCAACACCTGAGTTTGATCACCAGAGCCCAGAAGATAAATGAAGAAGACCAACTTCCTTTGCCCTGCATATGCATGTTATGGCGTTTCTGCAACCATATACAAAATACATAAACATACAAAAAAAAGTAGTTATTGGTTAACGGGCAGTAAGTTCTGAGCCATCTTATCGTCCTGGTGTTTGTTTCCATAAGATTCATGCAGGTGCCCACGGAGGGAGATGAGCTCAGGTCCCCTTGAGCTGGAGTCAGAAGTGGTTGGAAGCCAGCGTGTGGTGCTGAGAACCAAACCCAAGAGAGCGGTGAGCACTCCTAACCCCTGAGCCACCTCTGCAAGGACAACCGCTCCTTCTCTTCTTTATGCAGAGAGGGGAGAGAAATGGACAGAATGTGCTCTAGTCTCATCCCTCGCTTCCAAAGCGGGTCACTTTCTCAAAGCCTCTACCACCCCCCAACCACAGTGGGAGAAACGACCCCTCCAACAAAGAAGGGGACTGCGGGAGGGAGTGTCTAGTTCTTAGTTCTTTGCATCTTTTTGGCTGTTACTTTTTTTTTTTTTTTTAAGACAAGGTCATGTAACCCAGGACAGCCCAGAACTCAAGATCCTCTTACCCTTCAGGCGTCTAAGGACTAGAATTCCTGGCATGCACCTAGCGGGATCTCAATACCTTGGAGAAAGTTTTCCCTCTGGCTACTTCCTTCTACTTAATTGAAGAAGAGATTTTGATAACGGACGGAGGGTGGGATTGAAGATGGCAATTGCTATAAGCCAAGCATCAAGCCAAGCACTTTTCTTGTATTAAATGTGTGGTGTGGAATTCTTGTGTAAAGTTGGTTGTGGTGGTGTGCCCTGTCACACCAATACTTGAGAGGCACAAGCAGGAGGCTCAGGAGTTCAAGACCAGCTTCAGCGACACAGGGAGTTAGAGGCCAGTCTCAGCTCCCATGGGCTGAGGGCTGCTTCTGTGGGTAGAGGACTTTTTGTTTAAGTATCAGGGCTTGAGTTTGGAGGCCAGCACTCACATGAGGAAAAACTAAATGACAGTGTATACCTCCCCCTGCTGCTGGACAGATGGACTCCAGGGCTTCCAGACCAGCCAGTTCAGTCAAAAAGAACTCCAGGCTAAGTGAAAGACATTTAAAGAAAGACACACAGCAGCAGCTTCTGGCCTCCATGCCGCCATGCTGGTGTACAGGCGAGCATGTTCATGCACACACATACATTCAAATACACATATGCGTGTATGCACAATCAAATATACATACACACCTGCACACACATATGCATACATCAAATACACACACATCAAATACATACACTTGCGTGCGCATACAAGTACACACACATTTGAATACACATATATGTGTACACACACACACACACACACACACACACCCAAGCTGGGTTGCTGAGGACCATTACACTACAAAGTAGGCTTCTTCCCAGGCCCCCTTTACAGGCACAGAAGCGGAGTTTGTGAAGGTCGAGGAAGTCCAGCAGGAGAAAAGGGACTAAGGCTGTGCAAAGGGGGTGCGTGTATTGGGGAGTGCTTGGGGGAGTGCTTCCTGGAAGAAGGGTGCAGCACCTGTGATAAAGTGGGGGAATGAGGGGAGCCTGGATTCACGGGGAGCAGACCCTCAATCCAGCGGTGACCAAACTCATGAGAGGGAGAGACAGAGTCTGGAAGAGCCATTGAGTCATGGCTCCAGGCCAAGGCTGTCTGGAGCCCCAGGAGATGGACAAGCAAGGATTTTTTACCCTAGAGCATCAGGGCAAGCACAGGCTCTGGTGCCATCCTGTCTGCTCTCCAGAAGTGTGAGCGAAGACAGCTGTCATCGGTTCTGGGTCTGTGATAGATTACTACAGCAGCCCCTGGAGGTAGCAGGTGTCACTGGCCACTGGCGACCTAGCTGCAATCACCTGGGCTTCCTTTCCATAGTCTCAACCCTCAAGGCTTGGATGACAGCGCTACTCTGAGGAGACTGTGTCTGTGTGCCTGCCGCCATCTGAGAGGGGTGCATACTGAATGCCTGCATGTAAACCAAAGGGGTCTAATTAGAGTGCTTGCATTCAGTAGGGAATGCTTGTTTGGTAGGACTGGTAGTCTTGGTTTATCTTTTCCCTTCCTTCCTTCCTTCCTTCCTTCCTTCCTTCCTTCCTCCCTTCCTCCCTTCCTCCCCCCTCTTATCTGTTTCTCTCCTCTCTCTCTCTCTCTCTCTCTCTCTCTCTCTCTCTCTCTCTCTCTCTCTCTCTCTCTCTCTTATAGCCCAGATTGCCTTTGGACTTACTATATGGTGAGGCTAGCCTTGAACTCCTGATTCTCCTTGTTTGTGTCCCAGGAGCCAAGATTATAACCTGGCTACACATTTGTTCCACACTCACTCACTCACACATTCCTCACTCACTCACATATACACACTCACTAAGTCACAAACTCACACACTCACTCATACACTTACACCCACACTCACTTATGCACTCACTCCACACACTCACACACACTCACACTTACATTCATTCATTCCCCCACATTCACTAACTCATAAACTCACATTTACTCACTCACACTCATATAAGACTTCACACCTTACCCTCACACTCTTCCACCCATTCATTCACATACTCACACTCACCCACACTCTCACACACATGACACACACTGACACTCTCACTCATACACTTATACAATCACACACACTCCTTATATACTTTCGCACACACTCCTCACATACACACTCACACACATTCATTCATTCACTCCTTCCACTCACTCCTACAAGACTTATACCCTCAATCACACTCACACTCATACACTTACACCCACTCACATTCATCCACCCACTTATTCACACATACTCACATTCGCACAGTGACACACTCACTCACACACACTCACATCCACAGAGCTAGTATTCTTAGAGTCCCCATTTGGGAACCTGACTTTGTATCTGGGCTGTGATGTCACATGCTGTCTTTTCCGCCACTTGCTTTCAGGTTATTGACGGAGCCCTCTTCTAACCACTGGACCTGTGTGTGAGGAGCTGTCCGAGGAGCTGTCCTCACAGATGTGAGGAGCTGTCCGAGGAGCTGTCCTTACATACTCCATTACAAGATGGCACCAGCATCTGACAGAACGCACCTAGTAAAAGGGCAATCATTTAGGCGCCTGTAAACTTCCCTACTCGAAGGGACGATACGTTATGGTACGTCATCTGGCATAATTGGCAGCGACCAGTCAGTGACACGTCCTGAGGGCGAGATAGTTTTTCTATAAGGGACGGTTATTCCTCACTAAGGCATCTCCGCATTGTAAGCTTATGCTCTCCTCTCAGGAAAGACGCAGATAAAGCTTTTTTCATAGAAGGATCCTATGTGTGCTGCGTTGTCTTGCTGGCTAGACGTAGCTGGGACACCTGTGCTCTCACCCATTTGTTTCCTCAGGCTGTAGGGAGGGACTTGCTGAACCGCCATTTCCTACTTTTTTTTTCCTTCCCTTTGTCTTTCATTCTCTCTCCTTTTCTTCTTTTCTGCCTTTTGACAGGCATATCTCACACTTTGCAGGTGAGTAGCCCAGAGTTCAGGGCCATCATGCCTGAAGCCCTGATGGAGTCAGGGTTCAAATCTAAACAGTCTACTCCAGAGAGAGCAGATTCTTATCAGTGTTCAAAACCACTCCTCTGACCACGTGAGGATTCAATGGTACAGCAACCCTGCGTTCAGAAAGGAAAGAGTCAGGAGAGTCCTGGGTTAGCCTGGGCTAACAGTCTATCCCCCATTTCCCAAAAAATATTATTATGTATTTTTTCTTAACAATCAGGCAAAAGAAATTTAAAGTCTACGCTGTACTTGTTGCTTCTTTTAAAATTCCCTTTTCTCTTATGTATTTACAATAAAGTT
This sequence comes from Rattus rattus, assembly GCF_011064425.1. Classification (NCBI taxonomy): domain Eukaryota; kingdom Metazoa; phylum Chordata; class Mammalia; order Rodentia; family Muridae; genus Rattus; species Rattus rattus. Next base: position 149,139,898 of record NC_046158.1, on the reverse strand, counting down.
ACTGTTTGCATATGACATATTTTTAAAAAATTGGACCTGGGTTGCTGGTTTGAGCAAGAAGGTGTTTGTAGTGTCTCATCTGTTGCTATTGGGCTAAACCAACCCTGTTTTTCAGTTTACATACTTTTACTTTTTTAAAGATATATATTTATTTATTTTATGAATATGAGTACAGTGTAGCTGTTCAGACAACCAGAAGAGGGAATTATGCATTACAGATGGTTGTGACACCATGTGGTTGCTGGGATTTGAGCTCAGGACCTCTGGAAGAGCAGTCAATTGCTCTTAATGTCAGAGCATCTCTCCAGCCCCTACATACTTTCTTAATTATGATAACTCAGGTACATTTATCATTAGGTAGGGGGACAATGTCTGAGTAATTGATCCAGGCAAAACTGTGTTTTCTTTCTTTGAGTGGATTGTCACCAAGCAAATAAAATGAGAGTTAATACCAGGAGAGACCTTGACACCCAGCCGCTATAAAATAGCGTGTGCATTTTGTGTGTCTTTTAGAAGACAAGATGGAGACCCGTGAGATGGCTCAGTGGACTGAGGTGCAGGCAGTCAAGCCTGACTGAGGAATTGGACCCCAGCACTGACAGCTGAAAAGGAGAGGCTGATTCCTGCAAATTGCCCTCTGACCTCCTACAAGCATGTCATGACACATATGCCCACGATACATTCACATGCAGCCAGACAAATGTGAAATAAAAATTTAAAGGAAACTTAAAAAAGAAGAAAATTAAAAATATTTTAAGTGGAGAGAAGAAAACAAACACTGGATCTGGAAGCGAAGGGGATATGATAAAATTCCCGGTGCTCGCAGGGAACGCACAGGCAAAACGGACCGTCCAGACTAAACTTGGGTTTTGTTGGGTGAAGCCGTCACGATCTGCCTCCTTCCTGAGTTTTGGGATCCTTCCGTATGTGTTTCCCTGCTTTGGGACTTTTGGAATTAAATTTACTGTGTGTGAGAGACATCTCTATTTCCATTTTAAGATTGGAGAATGTGAGGGCTATTTTCCCCCCTCTGGGCAAATGGGACTGAGTTCGTGCTGGGTCCTGAGAGAGGCTTGCCCGCCATTTCCACGCCTCTGCCAGCGTCTAATGAAGAGCGAAGTTTGTTTCATTCCCCAACATTTTAATTGCTACTTTAGATGTCTGGGCTGTAATTTTGCCTCTATGTAAATTACATCACCACCAAAGAAAGCCAGCAAACAGTATTTATTTCCTTCCTCCCCCTCAGAGAGCGTTCCTTCTAGGAGAAGCTCAGAAGCTCCATTAGCAAGACCCAACTCCCAGCCCGACCCTGCTGATTAGATTTTAAACCAGTCCCCAGAGCAAAGGACAGACAAAAATGATACAAACCCTAGGTATCGTTCTTAGCTCTTTCTGACAATCTGTCAAGCAGTATGCCACAAGAAAAACATTTCCTTTTAAAAGCCGTAACGGTGTCGGACAGCAACCACACCAGCAAGTCTACAGGACGAAGAAGATCGCAGACACGGGAGCCCCTGGTGGTTTGGTGACACTCCGGCAGCAGAAGGATGCTGTGTTGAGTGATGTCTGGGGGTGGGGTGGGGGGGTGTTTGCCAATTGCACATGGAAATTAAATGGAAGCCTAGCTTAAATTTTTATCCCTGCCTAAGAATGCTTATTATATACATACAGCTGAGAGGGACCCAGGACCCACCCCACCCCCTCCCAGTGCTTCCCACAGGATCTAAGTTTATTTTCTTTTGATTAAAAGCTATGTAGGTGGTCCCAGGCGGAGAGGTGCTCTCCGCCCCAGCCCCCTTGAGGTCCGATCTTATACAGCCCGTGCTGGCCTCTAAGTCACCCGTGTACTGGAGGATGATCTTGAACTCCTGATTTTCCTGCCTGGTTTATATGGTACAGGGGTTTGAACCCGGGACCTTATACATGCTGGGTGGATGCTCTCCCCCGCTGAGCCGCGTCTCCTGTCACTTCTATGCACGTTTTACAAATGTCATAGGCTCAAGATGACAACCTCTACATGGAAGCAGCAAGAAATAAGGGAGAGGGGTTGGGGATTTAGCTCAGTGGTAGAGTGGTTGCCTAGCAAGCGCAAGGCTCTGGGTTCGGTCCCCAGCTCTGGAAAAAAAAAAAAAAAAGAGTTCTGCTTTTACAGAGGAACCTGAGTTCAGTTCCAGGAGCCTCTTCTGGCTCCCATACTAGGTACACACAAGGTGCACAGACAAACATGCGGGCAAAATACCCATATACATAAAATAAATAACAGTTTCTAATTTTTTCAAGATTTATTTTATTTATGAGTACACCATTGCTGTCTTCAGACACACCAGAAGAGGGCATCGGATCTCATTAGAGATGGTTGTGAGCCACCATGTGGTTGCTGGGAACTGAACTCAGGACCTCTGGAGGAGCAATCAGCGCTCTTAACCGCTGAGCCATCTCTCCAGCCCAAGAGTTTATTTTTAAAAATTAATAAAGACTCGAGTCATTTGGAGTTTGTTCTCTCTGCTGCCTACTCCTGGATCAAGAAGCCCTCAGCTTCCCCTCGGCCATGCCAGCTGCCTCTGCTATCACACCTTCCTCTTTTCTTGTCAGAGACAGGTTCTCACTATGCCTAGCACTCGCTATGTAGACCAGGCTGGCCTTGAACTCACAGGGATCCCTCTGCTTCATAAGTGCTGGGATTAAAGGTGTTTCACCAACATGTCTGGCTCTCTCATGCGTTCTCATCTCTCGGAACTATAAGCCCAAATAAACCTTTTTTTTTTCTTTTTTTGCTACATGTTCCCTTAGTCATGATTTTAAAACAGCAACAGAAAACCAACTAAAGATACCAGCTCATTAAAGAACTCTACCTTGGGGTTGGGGATTTAGCTCAGTGGTAGAGCGCTTGCCTAGCAAGCGCAAGGCCCTGGGTTCGGTCCCCAGTTCGAGAAAAAGAAAAGAACTCTACCTTGGGGCTGGAGATGGCTCCAGTGGTTAAGACACTGACTGCTCTTCCAGAGGTCCTGAGTTCAAGTCCCAGTAACCACATGGTGGCTCACAACCATCTGTAATGGGATCTGATGCCCTCTTCTGGTACACAGAAAGCATACATGTACATAGAATCAATCTCTCTCTCTCTCTCTCTCTCTCTCTCTCTCTCTCTCTCTCTCTCCCTCCTCCCTCCCATTGACCTCCGGCTATGTGGGCTATGGCAGTCACTTTAGCTACCTCCTGCCAAATATATATGTCACCCAGTAAAGGGAAAAAGTGTTTTGTAACTTATCAAGCCACCCTCTGCTCACAGAGCTCTGTGCTCACCCCAAGGGACAGACAGCAGCGGCTCCTCGAGGCCACAGGGTGGGACAACAGGATAGAGTGAGTATGAACCACGAGGCGTGCTTTTTAGTTTTTAGTAGCTGTGTCTTTCCTTTTGCATTTTTGAGACAGGGTTTCTCGTGTAGCCCTGGCTGTCCTGGAACTTGCTCTGTAGACCAGGCTGGCCTTGAACTCAGAGATCTGCCCACCTCTGTTTCCGGTGCTGGGACTAAAGGCTTGTGTCACCACTGCCTACTCATTCCCATTTCACAAAAACCATGTTGTCTCTCCCTCTCCCTCCCTCTCCCTCTCCCTCTCCCTCTCCCCTCCCCTCCTCTCTCTCCCTCTCCCTCTCCCTCTCCTCTCTCTCTCTCTCTCTCGATCTCTCTGGAGTGCTGGCATTGCAAGTGTCTGCCGCTGTACAGAGCCATCTATGCCAGGCAAACACTCCCCTCCTTGACACTTGGAGTCACATAAGTCTGTGTGTTGGGGCTGGTCTGAGAGGGGTGGGGAGTTTGAAGCATCCTGAAGCTAACAGCATTCTCCCTACCTATGACAGAGCAAATGTCTCCGGAGACACTATGATATGTCCTACTGGGTGGTGCCAGTTTTTACCTGGTGACCAGGCATAGTGAAACACACTTATTTTTACACCTGGGAGCCTGAGGCACAGGGATTGCCAGCCTGAACTACATAGGGGAAACTTGTTTCAAACAAAACAAACAGGGGTTGGGGATTTAGCTCAGTGGTAGAGCGCTTGCCTAGGAGGCGCAAGGCCCTGGGTTCGGTCCCCAGTCTCCGAGAACCACCAAAACAAACACCCACCAAACAGCCATGCTTGATATAGACTTCTGATTTTAATGTGTACACATTGAAATATATAGTTATATTCATATAATTATATACATATGCATAATACAAGAATGTAAATGTATTCATTTATGTTTTGCAATACAACAAATACCATTTAATAGATACAAATACTGTATATTTGTAGATAAGAATATATATACACAAATAAATGTAACAAGAAATCAACATGTAATTACAAATGAAACAGAAGCATGCAGAGACGTTTGTACAGAACATCAAGCTCAGAGGAAAATTCTGTCTTTCTGTATGGAATGCATTGACAGCGACAGTCTGAAAATCAGGGAAAAATTAAAAAGCCACATATATGGAAAGGAAAAACTTAAGTAAACAAGAGGCCATTCAAACCCAAGCCTCAGTGACGGTATCTAATTTCTCACCAAGGCAAAATGTAGACCAGATGGGATGTGCTGTCCACACACAGAGGAATGTGGTTTGTTCTGGGGACTGTGTGTGATGGGAGAGTGTGTGTGTGTGGTAGTGTGTGTGTGTGTGTTATATATGTGATTGTGATTTTGTGGTACATATGTGGTGTGTGGTGTGTGTATGTGTGTGTGTGTGTGTGTGTGTGTGTGTGTGTGTGTGTGTGTGTGTGTTTACCCATCTCAGGCACAATGCCTGGTGCCAGGATCTTGAGTGACTGCTTAGTGAGGACCGAGGGTTTTGCTAAAATTATCCCCAGGAAAACATAAACGGCTTCCACCTTCCTCCTGTGGTTCCATCAACAAACCTAGACACAATTCTGCCAACGTTCATGGAGGTGGACTACGGAGGTGGGTGTGGGTGTCCGTGTGGGAGAGGCAGGGAGTTGGGAGGGTAGAGGTGGGAGGTGAGGGGGACACAATGATGACCGTGTGGGTCACTGACAGACAGATAGAGGGACAAGCCCTCAACACGACAACACATGACATGGGTGGGTAGGTGGGAGCAACACGGGGATATGACCATGGGTTTATGGGGCTTACTAATAGAATGTGGGTGAGGGGTTATGAGCAGGAACGTGGGTGACCTTCAAGCAGCCACAGAGGAGGGTCTGGATCCAGCTGGGATGCCTGGCTTCCCCATGGATAGACCCACCTCCCTCTTCTTTCACCTCCTACATCCCCAGCCCCACCCACAAGAGCACAGGCAGAGCAGAATTGTATTCAGCCAGTTGGGAGTGGTGGCTAGACACACAGGTGAGGGTCCTGTGACCCTCCCTCCCTCTCCTTCCATTGAGAAGGCCAGCAATCCACAGGGCCCAGTTGTGCAGTGATCTTTTGGGAGCAAGCCAGGTTAAACTGCTGAAGATGGTGGCAGTTTGGTGTGAAGGACAGTCTGGACAGCAGCAGGTGACTTCAAAGTCCTAGACATGAGGGAACATTGTTAGACAACACGGATGACGCTGCTCTGTACCTAGTGTTTTCATGTGTCTTGCCTTGTCCTGAGCACAATATGACAGTTCCTTTTTGCCTTTATAGGAAGTTCAGGTGTTACACCAGCCCTTGAGAGGTAGAGGCAGGGGAATTGTAAGCTGGTGACCAACCTGGGCTAAATAGGGGGCACTTGTCTCAAAACCTACCAACATCAGCAAAGCTGTGGAGGCACGGTGTGTCCGATCTTGTCTCACAGATGAGGGGCTGAGGGCATAGAGGGAGCAGAGGTCACAGCCTCCCTCCCCTAGCTGACAGGGGCCAGAGGCAAGGTTTGAACCCATGCTACTCAACAGCCCATGGCTTCACTCTGGACCAGTAGGCCCTCAAAGGTGTTGTGGGTGAAAGCATTTTGAGTCCCCAGAGGCACATCTGTTATGGCGGTCAGGGGTGTCCCCAGAACCCCTGCAGGGGAGATCAAAGGTGTCCCTGAAAGTTTTATAGCACAGGGACACTGGCCTGTGGGACTTATTCTGTCCAAGCTGTCAGAAGCCAAGTCTGGTACCTTTGAAGATGGGGCTCAGAGGTGTAGAGGACTTGGCTAGCGTGGATGAGGGAGGTCCTGGTGTTGTGTTTCATGAAACTCAGTACTATTGTGCCTCCCCCACTGGCGTGCCTGCCAAGGTGCTCCCTGAGGAATTAGGATGGGAAGGGGACTTGGAAAAGGGGTAGAAGCAGAGAGAGAGGGGCAGGGACAGAAAAGAGGGAGAGGCTGGGTGGGGATATGTGGGGAGAGGAGGGAAGCATGGAGTGTGGGAGAGGAGGGGAGGGGGAGGGAAGGGGGAGAAGGGAGAGGGAGAACAGGGAAGTCTTCTGCTGCTTATGCCTGGCTCCTGACTCATACCTGGCAGTGGAGAAGCAAGCTGTTGCTAGGTAACTGTTGGGCCATCCTAGAGGCGTTAAGCTAACACCCATGCGTTGGTCCTTGGTGCTGGGCAAAAGTGAGGCTGAGCAGAGAGATCCAGACATCTATTGCTTTGGTTTTGAGAGCGTGTCTCCTGCGACAGCCATCTCGAGTCTGACCTGTCTGGGTAGCCAGACTTATTCTTGTATTCCTACTGATCTTCCTCCTGCTTCCACTGCTGGGATCGCAAACAGAAGCAAGGTCACACCTCTGGTATGGCTTTGTATAGTCGCTCAGCAGGGAGGTGGCACTCCACTGAAGGTGAGGCCCTGTTGGAGTGGGTGTGTGACGCTGTGAGCATGGGCTTGTGGGACCCTCATCCCAGCTGCCTGGAAGCCCAGATTCTGCTGCAGGCCTTCAGATGAAAGATGTAGAACTCTCCAGCTCCTCCCCGCGCCTGTATGCCTTCCTGGACACTGCTATGTCCCTACCTTTGGATGATAATGGACTGAACTTCACAGCTGGTAAGTCCTTTATAAGACTTGCTTTTGCTGGAGAGAGATGGCTCAGTGGTTTAAGAGCACTGACTGCCTCTTCCAGAAGGCCGAGTTCAATTCCTAGCAACCTCATGGCGGCTCATAACCATCTGTAATGGGGGATCTGATGCCCCTCTTCGGTGTGTCTGGAGACAGCTACAGTGTACTTAAATAAATAAATAATATTTGAGACAAAGCAACTACTACAACTTTGCCTTGGTCATAGTGTCTGTTCACAGCAGTAGAAACCCTAACCAAGACACACCTGGTTTGCTTTTCCTGTCTGTCTTTTATTTCTAAACATGTTTATTCCTGTATGTATGTGCTCATGTACATGTATGCTCAGATGTCTTCGGTACTATGTGTATCTACAATTGTGATGAGGACCAGGAATGGGAATCACTGAACCAGACAATGATTGTAATTGCCTGGGTGCTGGCAGGCAAACCTGGGTGGAAGAATAGCCAGGGTTATTAGCTCACAGGGCCACCTCTCCAGCCACAGCTTACTGTTTTAATAAAAGGCAAAATCCATGCTCAGGTGATCCCAGGCCCTCAGCCCGAGGCAGGAGGACTCACTATGAATTTGAAGCCATGCCAGGCTATGTGTGTAGCGTGTCGCACCAACAAAGAAATAAAGAGGAAATAAAAGCCCGAATTTACAAGATTGGCAAATGCTTGTGGTAAATCCCAGATCTTGAGTTAGCTGGGAAGGAAAGATCAGGTAGTTCAGAGTCATCGCCCTGCTACAGTGAGTTCGAGGCCAGCCGCTCGATGGAGGCACTGTCTCCAAAACAAATAAATAGCTGGAGAGATGGTTCGGCAGGTTAAAGCACCTGCTGCCTCTTTGTGCGGGACCCAGGTTTGGTTCCCTGCACCTACGGGGCTCCACAAGCTTTGGTACCTCCAGCTCAAGGATCTGCACACTGTTTTCTTGGCACTCACGTTATCCACACACACAGAGATAATAAAATAACTAAAGATCACGACTTTTAAACATGTCCCTAACTGAAGATTATTAAAATTCCATATGCTTGAAAGATGATATATAATATTTAAGTCCATATATTTTCCAGTGCAGCCAACTCCACAGTGGACGGAAGAAGCCCGGAAACTACGGTCAACTCCATTTCTGCCAAAATAATGCAAGCTGGGGTTTCCTGTCCTGAAGAGTCTAGACATGAAGTCAAGACGCTATGACACACATGAAAGTGAGACTATTATTCTTACTGGAGCAGGGCTGCAGCGTAGCTCAGGCTGGCCTTGGTTTGCTATGGGAAGCTGAGGATGGTCTTGCCCCCTCCTCAACCCCCTGCCTCTCACTTCTCGAGCAGCGACTGCCGACCAGAAACCCGGCCTTGTGTGGTGCAGAACTCAACCTCCAAGGAGGCTACACCCAGCCCTCTACAATACCTTTAAATGTCTCCTATACACTCTGGAGAAATCCCTTTGTGCTTTCTCTCTTCCTGTCAAAATGTAAACAACCGTGTCTCGAGTATCTGCTGTATCTTGTTCTCTCAATCGAATGAAGCTTTTCCTCTCTCATTGATTGGGTATTTTCTCGAGGCAGTGTGTGAGTGCCGCGTGTGTGGGAATATTTGGTTTTATTTGTGTGTGTGTGTGTGTGTGTGTGTGTGTGTGCGTTCATGCTGTGGCTCATTTCCTGTGTAGAGGTCTGAGGACAATTTCTGAGTCACTTTTCTGTTTCACGTGTGGTCCTGGGATCGTCGACCTGAGTGGTTGTGCAGTGTTGGCATGCGGCGCCTACACACACGAGCCACTCCCTACCAGCCCATGCCCGAGCATTTTTAGAGCGATCACCCCAACGCTCAACTTTTCAGAGATCCCTGTCTGCTCTTCGATCGCAGCAGTGAACTTTCAGAATCAGACACACAATTGACATATCTATGTCTGTAGTATATAGAGAGGAAGGAGGAGGACAAGGCTGAAGATATTAGTTCTCTGCAGCACGTGAGGTCCTGGGTACAGCCTCACACACACACACACACACACACACACACGCACTACATATGAAACATACACACATGCACACACATACATAGTGAAACTCACACATACACACATGCACACACATACACATGCACACAGATATACACATATGCACGTGCATACATACACACAGGCACACACATACATATATACATGTACACACATACACATATACACAGATATATATATATATGTACTCATGCACACACACATACACACACACACCATACACCTTTTACGTCAGGAGTAGTGGTGGCACACCTGCATCGTGCACTCAAAAGGCAGAGGCAGGGAACCATCCTAAAATACAAAAGTTAGATCATGGTCTATCTTGGGAGTTCCTGTTACCCAGGGCTACAAATGAGGCATATCTGAAAACAAACAAACAAACAAACAAACCACAAACAACAACAAAAGCCACTTTCCTAATCTGGTCGTGCGCTTTATACTTTAAGTCTGTGTAGCTTGAGGGATGAGGCAGGAGGATTCTCCGTATGTTCCAGGAGCAGCCAGCAAAAGCGGGTGGAGACTCGCCCCAAAAACCAAAAGTAAAGAAACAAACGCGCAAACAAAACGCAGTGACAACAACAGTAACAAAATATCAGAAGCGGCGTAGAGGTCGAGAGGCAACATTTCCATACTGTGATTAAAACAATACGTAACGCTTCT
>NC_046158.1:149087118-149130161 GCF_011064425.1 Rattus rattus | reverse complement strand
GAGCGAAGTTAAGTCAACAAGAAACTGTGATTTCATTTGTCCAATGCTTTTTTAGTCTATATCTTGAAAACTGCGCCTGCTACAAATGAATCCCGCATGGAACGAAGTTAAGTCAACAAGAAACTGTGATTTCATTTGTCCAATGCTTTTTTAGTCTATATCTTGAAAACTGCGCCTGCTACAAATGAATCCCGCATGGAACGAAGTTAAGTCAACAAGAAACTGTGATTTCATTTGTCCAATGCTTTTTAGTCTATATCTTGAAAACTGCGCCTGCTACAAATGAATCCCGCATGGAACGAAGTTAAGTCAACAAGAAACTGTGATTTCATTTGTCCAATGCTTTTTTAGTCTATATCTTGAAAACTGCGCCTGCTACAAATGAATCCCGCATGGAACGAAGTTAAGTCAACAAGAAACTGTGATTTCATTTGTCCAATGCTTGCTTAGTCTATATCTTGAAAACTGCGCCTGCTACAAATGAATCCGCAAGGAACGAAGTTAAGTCAACAAGAAACTGTGATTTCATTTGTCCAATGCTTTTTTAGTCTATATCTTGAAAACTGCGCCTGCTACAAATGAATCCCGCATGGAACGAAGTTAAGTCAACAAGAAACTGTGATTTCATTTGTCCAATGCTTTTTTAGTCTATATCTTGAAAACTTCGCCTGCTACAAATGAATCCCGCATGGAACGAAGTTAAGTCAACAAGAAACTGTGATTTCATTTGTCCAATGCTTTTTTAGTCTATATCTTGAAAACTGCGCCTGCTACAAATGAATCCCGCATGGAACGAAGTTAAGTCAACAAGAAACTGTGATTTCATTTGTCCAATGCTTTTTTAGTCTATATCTTGAAAACTGCGCCTGCTACAAATGAATCCGCATGGAACGAAGTTAAGTCAACAAGAAACTGTGATTTCATTTGTCCAATGCTTTTTTAGTCTATATCTTGAAAACTGCGCCTGCTACAAATGAATCCCGCATGGAACGAAGTTAAGTCAACAAGAAACTGTGATTTCATTTGTCCAATGCTTTTTTAGTCTATATCTTGAAAACTGCGCCTGCTACAAATGAATCCCGCATGGAACGAAGTTAAGTCAACAAGAAACTGTGATTTCATTTGTCCAATGCTTTTTAGTCTATATCTTGAAAACTGCGCCTGCTACAAATGAATCCCGCATGGAACGAAGTTAAGTCAACAAGAAACTGTGATTTCATTTGTCCAATGCTTGCTTAGTCTATATCTTGAAAACTGCGCCTGCTACAAATGAATCCCGCATGGAACGAAGTTAAGTCAACAAGAAACTGTGATTTCATTTGTCCAATGCTTTTTTAGTCTATATCTTGAAAACTGCGCCTGCTACAAATGAATCCCGCATGGAACGAAGTTAAGTCAACAAGAAACTGTGATTTCATTTGTCCAATGCTTTTTAGTCTATATCTTGAAAACTGCGCCTGCTACAAATGAATCCCGCATGGAACGAAGTTAAGTCAACAAGAAACTGTGATTTCATTTGTCCAATGCTTTTTTAGTCTATATCTTGAAAACTGCGCCTGCTACAAATGAATCCCGCATGGAACGAAGTTAAGTCAACAAGAAACTGTGATTTCATTTGTCCAATGCTTTTTTAGTCTATATCTTGAAAACTGCGCCTGCTACAAATGAATCCCGCATGGAACGAAGTTAAGTCAACAAGAAACTGTGATTTCATTTGTCCAATGCTTTTTTAGTCTATATCTTGAAAACTGCGCCTGCTACAAATGAATCCCGCATGGAACGAAGTTAAGTCAACAAGAAACTGTGATTTCATTTGTCCAATGCTTTTTTAGTCTATATCTTGAAAACTACGCCTGCTACAAATGAATCCGCATGGAACTTGCTATATGACAAACATTTAAAACCTAAGCGTCTTCAGATGATAATAATCCTATCTCGGGGTTTCCAGCAGGCCTGGAATCTGGGAATGGTGCAGCACAAGGTCTGGGCGTGGTCTGTCTTAAGTGATCAGAATGCCATGAGTCCATTCTGGCGCCAGTGGAAGAATCTGCAGGTACAGACACTGGAAGAGCCGCCAAGGGTGAAATACCATTTCTAGAAGGCATTCAAGGGACCTCGGGCAGTATCTTTACCTTAACTAAACACAAAGCGGAATCAGGCGGTGTGGCGGCAGCCTGAGTGCCTGGAAGGGAAGAAGTCACCTTCACATTTATTGCTAGGGACAGGTGGCTGGTGGTGTCTTGTATGTACAAAATGGCTCCCCACAACCCCCATCATGCAGGAAAACACGTTGTCCCAGACAGTAAGCCGGAAGTGTCTGACTCTGAAGGCAATCAGGCGTTTGTCACTGTATGGCCTTAGCTGGTTTGGAACTCTCAGGCTCTGCTTGCCTCTGCCTCCATAATCACTGGGACTACTCTAGGTGTTACGTTCACGGGGATGTGTTTTGTTTACTGTGTTTTGCAAGGCAGCTCACCGCCTGGGCTCTGACTGCTTCTTGACCAACAACACACAAGGTGGTGCAGCTCTCTCCAGTCCTGTGTGCTGTTGGAGGCAGGATGGTTTGTTCACTCTTGAAGGCAATCTCTGGGACCCCTGCCTTGCTGGATTGACCGTGGCGTTTTTGGTTGCCAGACTGAATGACAATGTCAGCAGAAGAATGAAAGCGTGGATTGAATCACAACAAAATATTCATCGTAACTCTTGAGTTAGCTTTCTCTTTTCTGTTTCTCTGCTTTTGTCTAACTTTGTCCCTTTCTAATACAGTGTTGGTTCATATCCCCCTAGTGATCTAGAGCCCTCTGCCAGCATGGGCTGGCCCGAATTCCTTTTTGCTTAGCTCAGGCTTCCTGAACTTCCTGTCTCCAATCCACAGCCTCAAGCGTAGATGCTGAGATGACAGGTGGCCAGCAGCACCACCAGCAAGATCTTTTTAACCTGTGACCTGGTTCAAGTATCTGGAGCATCTTCTCTTCAGGATAAGACACTTGCTTGGTTTCCTCCAGATTTGATGACCTCTGTTACACTGCATAGGGCTGAGCTCTGGGATGTCAACTTCATCCCGTGTGCATTTGATTCCTTTGGATTCAACTTGTTCCTTCATTGGTTCTGGAGACACAGTCTCATTCTGTAACTCACTCTTTTCCTGCCTTGCAGGCCTTCGGATATCCATTACTGATCGTCCAAGTTCAGATAGCCCAGGTTTCTAGGCTCTCAAACATCATGTGTCCTTGTCCCATCCTGATCTCACTGTGCTTGGGAAAACCTCATAGCTCTTACTTCAGACCTGTCCTGGCTCCTGAGGAGCCCACTAAGATCCATCACTTGCTTTCTCTCCCATACATCCTCCTGGCCTTCTGCTCTGTCTGGGGAATTTGCTGAAGCGATGGCCTCTCTCCCATCCTTTTTACTGCCTCTAGACACAGCCCTAAAACTGCCTGGTGAGAAATCTCCACAGGCAACAGTAGGATACATAAAATGAAAATTGGGGTATGGCACAAATTTAGAATCCTACCTACTAAAGGTTTTAAGGAGCTGTCTGGGCTACAAGTGGAATACTATCTCAAAAAACAAACAAAACAAAACAAACAAACAAACAAAAAAACAAAACAAAAAAAACAAGGCAAAAACCATGATAATAAAAAATAAAATTAAATTTTTCCTTCATCAAGCTTTCCCATTCCCTTGCCTACCAAGTTTGTGTTGGAGTCTACAAGCCTCCCTGCAGGTCTTCAAGACATTTGTACCTTTGGACCTTGGCCCTGTGGCTACCTCAGACCAGCTGTAACTACTCCCCAAGTCTCCAAGCCTCTCTTTTTCTTCTTTTGGTCTGAAATAACTTTATTCAGAGTATTAAACTTCCTAAGTCCTTTTGACCTAGGGAAAGATGCCCGTGATTCTGGCCTTCTGCTCCGACATTTTGGACAGGCTCTCCACGTGACCCCGTTAGTCTTGAACATGCTATTAACAGCCAAGGATGACTTTGGCGTTTGATTCTCTTCCTTGCCATGGAGTGGGATCCACAGGCCTGCACCAACACTTGCTTTAGATGCTTTTGGCTCTCAAAATTAATAACTGAGTCTAATCTGCTCTGCCCTGCTACAACCCAACCATCCCCCGACAATGATCAATAGCAAATCCTTCAAACCCTGTGGAGTGGTCAAATTCTGCTTGGAAGTCACTGGCGGGGACTTCTGGTAAGGGCAGTTCACTGATGTCTTCAAGTCAAATATCCAGCCAGCGATTTTCAGGCAGAACCTCTACCTAGCCTTGACAGTTTTGTATCAAAAGAACACAGAACTCTACTTCCCACAAGGGTGACCATGGCATTAAAACAAGAGAAAAAAGCTGGAATACTGGGCTGTCCACAGAATCCTGAAGGTCTGTGGGGCTGGCAGCTAAGTAAGTCTGCAGGTGATGTACTGATGAAATACCTCTGGTATAGGAGACAGGCCTGGGGATAAATGACTACATGAGCTGAGAGATAGAGCCTCCTGTGAGTTTGAAACATCATCATTGGGTAAGGCAAGAATAGCCCAATCTTTTCCGTTCTTATGTGATTCCCTGTATATTAAAGAAAACCCTGGACTGGAGAGATGGCTCAGTGGTTAACAGCACCGAATGCTCTTCCAGAGGTCCTGAGTTCAATTCCCAGCAACCACGATGGCTCACAACCATCTGTAATAAGATCCGATGCCCTCTTCTGGTGTGTCTGAAGACAGCTACAGTGTACTCATATAAATAAATAAATAAATAAATAAATAAATAAATAAATAAATATTTTTTAAAAGATTAAAAAAATAGAAACAAACAAACAAACAACAACAGCAAAAAAAAAAAAACTACTCTAGTGCAAAGAAGATGGTTCAGTAGTTAAGAACACTAATTGCTCTTCCAAGTCCCTGAGTTTAAGTCAGCAACCACATGGTGTCACAACTGTCATAACTCAAGATTCTTCCTGCACAGACGTAAATGTGGGCAAAACATAATGCACATAAGATAAAAGGAAAAAAGAAAAGAAGAGGCACTGGGCCTGGGATACAGCCCTAAAAGCAATGACTCTTGCTGAGTTCATTCTTGTACACATGCAACTCACTGCAGTTTGTACCTCTAGCTCCAGGGGATATGGACCTTCAAGGGGCTGGGAGCAAGTGAGCTGCTGCTCATGCACATTAAAGGGAATTGTTTTGGGAGGCTGGAGAGGCTGACAGTGGTTAAGAGCACTGGCTGCTCTTCCAGAGTTCAATTCCCAACAACCACATGGTGACTCCACAACCCATCTGGTGAGATCTGATGCCTCTTCTGGGGTGTGTCTGAGGAACCTTCTGATGTGCTTATATATAATAAACAAATAAATCTTTTAAAAAATAAAATTGCTCTACCACCAAGATTTGCTCTCTAGTTTAATTTACTTTTTATTTTGAATGGATTCCCTAAATTAGCAAGCTGTGGCTCTGGTGCAATCAGGTATGTAAGATTTGAGGAATGTCGTGACTTTTCTCCCATTTATTTTCCTTCTCTTTTTTTTGAGAATTATTTATTTATTTGAAATTATCACGATACACATTGTAGCTGTCTTCGAACTTTCAGAAAAAAATGATGAATCCATTACAGATAGTTTTGAGCTCCTGTGATGGTTTTTGGGATTCAGGCTTCGGGACCTCTGGAGCTGATCAATGCTCTTAACAGCAGGCCATCTCTGTCCTCCACTCTCTATTTTTGAGACAGGGTCTCACTGTGCCCTGGGCAGCCTCTCACTTCTTGCTTGTCCTCCGTCCGCAGCCCGGCTCGCAAGGATGCTTCTTCTAGAAGTCCGACAGGTTCCCTCTGGGGAATACATGGACACATAATAATAAAGCCTTCTTTTCGTTGTTGCTTCATTTTATTTTGTGTATGGTGTGGCTTTTTAGGGCCAAGGTACAAGTGTTCATGTGTGTGTGTCTTCATGACCAGAGTTAAGGCCAGGTGTCTCAGTCTTTCTAGCCTTGTTTTTGAGACCAGGGTCTCTCAAATTTTCAGATTCACACATACTGGTGACAAGATTCTTCCCGGTGTGGGCATTAGAGAAGGTACATGGTGTACTTTTTCTGTAGGTGCTGGGGACTCAAACTCAGGTCACTTGCTGGTGCAACAGGCACCCTTACCTCAAGCCCCAGAGGGACCCCAGCTTGACACTTCCTCATCATCTGAGGGTGAGATCCTGTGTAAATTGCAAGTTAGGTAGGCATGGTCTTGAAGAAAATGTAGGGTGAAGTAGGAGTGGTGTGTCTGTGTGTTTTATATCCTTCTAGACACCAGATACTCATCTCTGTGCCTGGTTGTCTGGAGCACTCGGCTGTGGAGACAGGCTGGCCTCCAGACTCAGAGATCCTGCCTCTGCCTCTGGCACTAGAGGGGCAAAAATAGACCGCCTGAACGCAGGGCTGGAGTGGCCAGTGGAGCCCTAGCAAAATCGTGATTTTTAAATTTATTTATTTTGTTTTTATGTAAAATTACACTGTAGCTGTTTTCAGACCCTGCACAGAAGGGGGCATCAAGGTCCTGAGATTAGTTTATGACCACCATGCAGTTGCTAGGGTGGGCACTGGGACTCTGAAGGCAGTCAGTGCTCATAACCACTGAGCCACTCTCTCCAGCCCCAAATCCATGATTTTAAAAGTTCAGGTAAGTCCAGATGTGAGGCTCACACCATTATTTCCTTTACTAGGAGGAGGCCGAGGTGGAACTCTTGTGTCGCCCAGAGGCTGGCCTGGTCTATAGTGAAACTCTGTCACAGAAACAAAACAGAGCAAAGAAAGGTAGAAAAAGCAAGCAAGCAGGAAGGGAGGAGGAGGGAGGGGGAGTTCGGTAGAATCCCATTAAGACAAGGAAAGACAAAGTGACTGAGGGGGTGTTCTGGTCTCTGGGCACACTTACATAAGTGTGCACATCACCTTGCTCATGTGCTGCTCTTGAGGTTCCTACAAACATGAAGAGCCAAAGCCGGACAATAACTCCCCTGAAACACAGCCCACATCCTTTTACATATAGAAACAGCCATGGCATCCCTAAGTGCAAGGTTCACCTCTGGATCAAGCCGCTGAGAGGGCTCGGAGTTCTGGTGGGGTGAAAGCTAGTGCTGACTCTGAGGTCATCACTTCAGGACCAGGTGGTGGAAGGTCCTTCTCTGTCCTCGTCCACATGTGAGTACCCCCTCCTCATCCTTCCCACCCTCTATCTGCCCCCTGCTCGTCCTCAGCATCCTTCCCTTGTCCTAAGGCATATACACCAGTACACCTTTGAAATGTCATCTGATGATTTAAGGCAAACAAGTCCACAGGTAAAAGTATTCAGGAGTTGAGCTTGGTCTTAGAAAATCAAGTGTAGACTGAATGAACCATTGGAAAATATATAAAGCCGAGGTAATCTGGTGTAGTGAGTGCATGCTATTATAGCCCCATCTCAGGAGGCAAACTGCAGAGTGTGAGTGGGTGTGGCTTCAACTCAGACTACACAGTGACACTTTGTCCTTAAAAGAGGAGGGTTAAGCTCAATGATGGTGGCCTTGCCTATGACATAGGCCTCAGTTGATTACATTCAAAAGAAAAAAAAAAAAAAGAAAGAAAAGAAAAAAAAAGGTGTGTGTGTGTGAGCTCAGAAGTTAAAGAGCACTGAGGTGTTGCTTCTAGGGGTCCTGAGATTCAATTCCCAGCCACTCGAAGTTGGTTCACAGGCATCTGCTGTTTGCCCTCTTGTGGTGCTGTCTGAAAAGACTGCTACAGCGAACTCACATCAGTAAAAATAAAACAAATTTACAAAAAAAAAAAAAAAAGGGGCCGAAAGGAGAATAGGAGGGCCAGGAGAGAGGGATGATATTTGGGAAGTGCGAGGTTGTATAAAAATCCTTCAATTTTAAACACATGACCCTAAGGGCTTAGTGACAGTTGAGCCATAATTTAATTACAAAACATAAATAACACGGTGTTTCACGATCATCCCGAACTATCACCCCAATCCTCCTTCCATCTCAGAAACTCCAGGCAAGGTGAGCCTGATCAGTCCTGAACGGTAATAAAGTCATCTCCATGGTGACCGTTCTACTGGGGCTGGAGGTAGGATCTATATTGCCTTTCTGAGTCTGAAAGTTTTTCAAGAGGCTGAAGAGGTGCAGAGCCACAGAACTGAATTATCAGGCAGACACCAGAGTGCGAATGCCTGCTGGCATACCTTAGCGTGTGATTAGCATCTTAGCATGTGCATTATATTTAAATGGGCTAGTTATTTATTCAAAACCGTTCATTGTTTTGTGATGGGGAATCTGTCGTGGAGCCTGGGTGGACTTTGGAGCTGGTCCTGTGCCTTCTTTCAAAATACTTAATATTAGTGCTGGGACTGTGTAAGTGGTTTTTAAAATTTAAACAAGGTGAAAATCTGATGGCTATCAAACTCACTATGCGATCAATAGTATTTGTGAATTCCTAGTTAAAACTTTCCATATATGGTATTAGGATTATGGGCCTGTGTCCCCACACCTGGCTCTTTTGAGGTGATTTTCACTATTTATTTTATTTGAGAGTGTGTCGTCATGAAGACAATACAGGTGGAAATATTGAGGAAAAAGTGTCCTGGGCCAGTTCTCTCTTGGCCTCCCATATTTCCTGTGATTCTGTGTTTCAGCCCACTTGAACTTCTGATCTCAGACACCTGTGGGCTGCCTGAGACAAGACTGGGCCAGGCTGCAGTCCGCTTTGCTAACTTTACCCTCCAATTCTGTCTGGATTAGTTATCACTCCGCCTCAGCAGATCACCCTTCTCAAGTTCCCGTTTATTCTCTGGGCAGGCCTTGAGTCAATCTGGTCAGGTGGTGTGAGTGGGAGCTTGACTGACTATTTCTGTTGGCCAAACAGAATCAAATGTTCTCTGGTGATCAGTTGCTTCCAGGGCTGGCTATGAGGTTAAGGAAGGTGAACATAAACTTGCAGGAGGGAGGGAGGCGGGTTGTATTAACAGCTCAGTTCATAATTTTTCTTAACACATGAGGAAACCCTGAATTCAGGTTTTGAGCCCTTCGCAAACCCAGTATGGGGAAGCCGCTACACGATCAGCTCTTTGGAGGAAGGCTGAAATGGCGTTCAGGGCCATCCTTAGGTACCTGATGACTTTGGGGCTGCTTCAGGCCTTAAAATGCCATGTCTCAAGAGGAGGAATAAGCAGTTGGCTCCAGTTTGTCAGAACTCCAGCTTTCCTTGAGGTTCCTGGTTATCTCTGACTTTAATCTGACCTTGAGGCCAGCATTGTTGACCGATACTGTGTGCAACAGATACACGTTGATATCGATAAAGGAATTTTGGAAGGTCAAGTCCACAGATTCACCCTCTTCCTTCACAGTGAATACTTTTCATTTAGAGATCAAGTCACAGTAAAGATGCTCTTGGGACTTTTTCAAGTTTCACAATGGAAGCTTCATATCTCCTTTTTTTTTTTCCCAGGCAGGGTTTCTGTGTAGCCTCAGTTGTCCTGGAAACTTTCTCACATAAACCAGGCTGGCTGACTCCGAGAGATCTGCTTACCTCTGCCTCCCAAATTCTGTGTGCTTCGCTTGTTTTCTATTTAAATGAATCTAAAGAAGTAAAATGCTGAAAGCTAAATACTATTGCTGTGTGGAATCTACCATACCTGTTCTAGTTGCGACTAGGCAGGTAACTTTGTAAACTAAACCTGGCTTAGTATAGCACAGTGTTTGAGCTTGTGTGTGTGTGGGTGGCATGTCCTTGGGACTTTTCCAGAGGCCATTGGTGCTTTCTTTTCCTGCTATGTGGGAGCCAGAAATGATCCTTGGTGGTGAGGGCCCTTAACCTTTTGAGGCACTTTACGGCAATTCGAATTGTGTCTTTAAAAAAAACAAAACAGATTTGTTTTTGTATTATTTTTTTAATCATACACACTTATGAGGTAAAACACGTGGTATTTTGCCCAGCTGGTAGAGCCTGAGGTCAATCCGTGATTGTGACTCTAGTCCCGGAGGTTGTGACCTCTCAAAAATTACTGCTTGTTAGCTTCAGGTGTTGCATGCCTTTAATCCCCAGAACTTTGGAGCTGAGGCCGGGGATGTGTGAGTGAGAGCAGCACTAGTTCCTTAGGAGAGAAATCCAGGACTACACAGAAACCTGTCTCAGACAGACAGACAGACGAACCAGACAGACAAACCAAACAAAACTAGCAGCTACAGCCAATTTGAACCTAGCTCTCACAGATTAACACATCACGTTTGCTCTCTAGGCTGGGCTCTATGAATAAATATCTATTTAGTAGTGAGGCACTCCATGACAAAGTGTTTATTTGCGGAGATACAGCCAGAAGGTGCTGAGAGGTGTCATGGACTATTCCTGGATTTTTCTGTTGAAATCTTGGAGGAAGGATGGACATTAATGTGTGGAAGGGCAGATGTAGGTGGGGGCAGGGTTCATGGGCAGCCCTGGGTTACGTGAGTACTTTTAGTGGGTAGACTGGAGACACTCTGTCTAAATAAACAAAAAATAAGTAGTAGAAGCTAGATATATAAAAGGAAGAGAACAGAGACAGGGAACAGAGACAGAAAAGAATGAAGTGCATTCCTCACAGGAAGAACCCTTGCATTCCATGGCTGGTTCACCTAATCCTAGCATTGTTGGAAATAACATGGAGTGAACCCCAGGCAACCTCTGAACTGATCTCCCTCTCTCTAGCCTTCTGCTAATTAAGCAGGAAGAAGAGTAGCTAATCTCTCAGGTGACCACAAAACAGCCATAGCTGCAGCAACTCCTTCCCTCAGGATGCGGACAGCACCCATCTCTCATAAGCATATAGGACAGCTGCAGTGCGATCCTGAAGCCCATCCTGGCTCAGCTGATGGTCCATTGTGTTTACTCCGGAGCACCAGTAGGGGTTACTTGGGTGGAGGACACAGGCAGCCACATCTTGGCTGTCTCTGGCATGGATGATGGCTTCCCGAGCCTCACAGGTGGGAGATCCAGCTCTGGTAACTTTCACCACATTCTTTAGCTGGTTTGTGTGTCAACCTGATGACTGGGTTATACAGAGAAAGGCCTCTCATGATACTCCACCAGGACCAGCTAGCTATAAGGCATTTTCTGGGGAGTGTGATCAGGGAGGCCCGCCCGTGGCAGGCAGGGAGCCGTACATTAATGGGCAGGAGCCAGCCCTCTCGACAGTGGTCCTGGGATTCTATAAGGCAAGCTGAGCCAGGCAGGGGGCAATCCAGTAGCTCTTTTGTCCTCAATGGCCTCTGTCAGCTCCTCTTCTGACACACTTGAGTTCCTGTCCTGACTTCCTTTGGTGATGAATAGCAATGTGGAAGTGTAAGCCAGACCATTTTCCTTTCCCAGCAGCTGCTTGGTCCTGAGTGGCAGCCAGAATGAAACTGACAAGACATGTGCTCTGGTTTCTTGGTGTAGCAAAGCCACCAAGGACACTTTCAGTTGGTGGGAATTGCCTGCAAGTGTCACAGGGCGCAGGGCTTGAAACTGGGAATCTCCACTGAGGTCAGTGGTAGCCCACCTTCCTGAGGGAACACCAACAGGTGAAGCTGGAACTCAGGAGTCTGTGGTGGGCGATCAGCCACAGCATCTTTGTAGACTGGGCTCCACTTCACTTTGAGCTCAGTTTGCCTTTCTCAATGGTGGGAATTGCTTCTGTGGATCACAGTGTAAAATGTTTTAATAGAGTGATAGTACCTGCGCCCCTCAGTCCACTGAGTCCAGGGTCTCTTCCTTTTCTCCCCTTGGTGGGGTCCCTATGTACTACTAAGGCTGATCCAGAACTCTTGGTCTCTAGCAGTAGTGCGAGTCACTATACCTGGTGCTGTCTCTATACCTGGAGTGTTTTTCTCTCTCTCTCTCTCTCTCTCTCTCTCTCTCTCTCTCTCTCTCTCTTCTCTTTCTCCGACATCCAAGAAAATCCATTTCCTAACTGGGTTTTCCTGCCTTCAAGGCAGTCTTCAGATCAGTGATGCTCAAGATTTCAAACAAGTTGTCCTTCCAGCGGAAAAAGCAGGCCCAGGATTGGCCCAACCATAAGACTGAGTTCCAGGGAAAATTCTCATCAACCATTTGTCACATAAGCCAAACAAATGGTCAACCTGATCAACAGGCTTTTATGTGGGGCGAAGGTGCAGGTGGGAGTGAGAATAGGCCGTCGGCGTTGATTCTAGTTCAGGCATCGCCAGAAATTCAAGGTCTAGAAGGTCTGGATGGAGAGAGAGGGAGAGAGGGAAGAGGGAGGAAGAGGGAGGACGAGGAGACTTCTTCAAAATGTCAGGTTGCAAGACTTGCTTCCTTGTTAGTAACAAAACAGGTAAATACACACAGAGAGAGACAGAGAGAGGAAGAACAAGAAAGAGGAAGAGGAGAAGAAGGAGGGGTGAGTCTGGATGAAGGACACACACACACACACACACACACACACACAACACAGAGAGAGAGAGAGAGAGAGAGAGACTGTCAGGACACTTCCTCAGAATTCTGGACATTTGTTCTCTTGCTATTTACTTTGCTGGTTCTCAGTCTCTGACTGTTAGATGGTGAGAACAGACTTAATGATACAATGGGGTGGTGGGATTGGTCTCAGCCTTGGTGCAGGTAGAAGGAAAAAAAATCCTGCTGAGTCTTGGTGGGGCTGGGATCTTCAGCCAGTGGTGTTTATTCATTTTTTGTTTCTAAAAGATTTATATGATGTCACACTGTCTGTCCTCAGACACACCAGAGGAGGGAGCATCGGATCCCATTACAAGATGGTTGTGAGCCCCATGTGCCTTTGCTGGGATTTGAACTCAGGACCTCTGGAGGCGGTCAGTGCTCCAACTTGAGCCATCTGCAGTACTTTTTTTTTTTTGAGACAGGGTTTCTTCCTGTAGCCCTGGCTGTCCTGGAACTAGTTCTGTAGACCAGACTGGCCTCCAACTCAGAAATCCACCTGCCTCTGCCTCCTGAGCGCTTGGATTAAAGGTGTGTGCCGCCATCTCCTGGCTTCAACCAGCGATGCTTCAAAGCAGGAAGCTGAGCTGATGTCTGAGGGAATAATTGTAGAGGTGATAGAAATTATGAGCCTAGATGTGTTCACATTGACACAGTTGCCACTTAGGTGCATTACTTAATAGGCCAGACATGATGGTTGGTGCTTGCATACCTAGAACCCCAGCTTTCTAGAGGACGAGGCAGGAGGATCAGGAGTTCAAGGTCACACTCAGCTACATAGTGAGTTTGGGGCTAGCCTGGGCTACATGAGACCCTGTCTCCATAACAAAACGAATCAAGAAAACAGAAAATGAAACTGAGGTGGGGTCCAGGCCTGTCACGCCCTGCTGCAGGAAGCTGAGGCAGGGATCTAGAGTTCAGGTCAATGTGGAAGCAGTTCTGACAGCCTAGCTGAGACAATTTAATGAGACTGTCTCATTAAATAAAAACAATAAAGTAGAGTGCTGTTAATGTGCCTGGGCTCCAGGCTGGATCACCAATAACATGTCCCCCCACCAAAGGTTATGCAGACAACTGAAATTGTACCATCCATTTCCATCTGTCCACTCTTTCCTCATCCATCCATCGCCCCTCATCCATTCTATCAGCCAGCCATCAATTTATTCTTATCTACCCATCAGTCATCTATCCTCCAGTCATCCCTATCCACCCATCATTCATCCATACCCATCAGTCATCTATCACCATCCATCTTTCATCTATCACCCATCCATCATTTCATCCCTATCATCCATCATCAGTCATCTATCCACCATCAGTCATCATCCACCCATCAGTCATCTATCCACCCATCAGTCATCTATCTATCCACCCATCAGTCATCTATCCAGTCATCTATCCAACCATCAGTCATCTATCCACCCATCAGTCATCTATCCACCCATCGGTCATCTATCTATTCTCCCATCAGTCATCTAACCACCCATCAGTCATCTATCTATCCACCCATCAGTCATCTATCCTCCCATCAGTCATCTATCTATCTATCCATCAGTCATCCATCCATCTTTTCTATCTACATATTTATCTATCCATCCATCCATCTTTTCTCTATCTCTCTCTATCCCATGTATCTACCCATCTGTCCATCTATCTATCTATCCCTATCTATCTATCTATCCTATGTGCCTATCCATCCGTCATCATCTATCATCCTTCATCATCCATTCATTCATCCACCTATTTCATCTTCTTCATCTATCATCATGCATCTACCCATCGTTTTCCTTCCTTCCTTCTAGCATTATCCCTTCAACTTCTAAGACGCCACAGCATAATAAGCGGGACTTGAAAGCCGGAATCCAGGTTGCTTTGGTCTGACACCCAAAGACTCCATCTCTCTGGCTTAGAAATGAGTGGCTCTGGCTCTACTCCCTTCCATCAGACAATGCAGATACATTGATAGCACCTCTCTCCTCAACGACAGGTAGTGGCTCTGGGCCTGGAGTCCTGATGCCCAAGGCCCATGAACCGTTCGACTCACGGCAAGGAGGTTTAAGAACTTCAGATGGAATGAAGGCTTCTACAGCAGAGATGATTATAAAAACAATTTCTTTGGATTGTTGGAGGTTTGGATTAGCACTATGTGGATGTTAGATGTGGATATAGTGCCTGGGAAGGCGACTGAGGGGGTATTGGACACTGTCTGCTCTTGCAAGGACAGGTTTTGTTCCCGCATCACAGGGCAGCCCCAGTCATTTTTTTAACTTTCGAGTTCCATGGGCCCATGCCCACTTTTGGCCTCTGTCAGCACCAGGCATGAATATGATGCCCATAGGTATATGCAGTTAAAATACTCACACACAAAATAGGCGTAAGTCTTTATAAAATTGTCTCTAGATAAATGCAGCGCAGATTCTGACAGAAAACTAAAGGAGAGATTTTTTTTTTTTCTTTTTTTTTTTTCTTTTAGAGCTGGGACGGGAACCAGGGCCTTGTGCTTGCTAAGGCAAGCACTCTACCACTAAACTAAATCCCCAACCCTAAAGGAGATTTTATATAAGCATTTAAGATGGATTAAAAATCAATTCTGGGGCTAGCACTCAGTGGTTAGAAACTACTGACTGCTCTTCCAGGGTCCTGAGTTCCAATTCCCAATAACTTCATGGTGGCTCACAACCATCTGTAAAAGAGATCTGGTACCTTCTTCTGGTGTCTGAAGACAGCTACAGTATATATATAATAAATAATAAATCTTTAAAAAAAAAAAATCGATTCTGGGGGTTGGGATTTGGCTCAGTGGTAGAGTGCTTGCCTAGCAGCGCAAGGCCTAATTTTTTGGTCCTCAGCTCGAAAAAAATAAAATAAATAAAAAATAAAAATCGATTCTGGCCAGTATGGTGGTGCACGCCTTTAATCCCAGCACTCAGGAAGCATAGGCAGTCTCATTTTTGAGTTCGAGGCCAGACTGGTCTACAGAGCTTGTTCCAGGACAACCAGGGCTGCCCAGGGAAACCCTGTATCTGTGTAGCCTTGGCTATTGTGGAACTTACTCTGTAGACCAGGCTGGCCTGAGCCGGGGATGGCGTGTGTGTGTGTGTGTGTGTGTGTGTGTGTGTGTGTGTGTGTGCGCGCGTGCGTGTGCGTGCGTGTGTCTTGGGGGTGGAGGTGGAGAAGGAAGGCGTGAGGGGCAGAATCAGATGGATGAATCCACAATGCTGCAGCAGGATTCCAGGGTCATGACGACTTTTGGAGAAGCAGGCCTCCCTCTGCACAGGTTGACTGCCCAGCTCTTCAGGGTCATTTGTGGAAATGACACAATAGAAAAAGAAAGGAACTTGTCCTTGGTATTTTATTCTACAGGATTTCTTTTGTTAGGACTGAAAGGATTTTTTTTAAATATACTTTTCCTCCCCAGAGCTGAAGGCTGAACCCAGGGCCTTGTGCTGCTAGGCAGAAAGCACTCAACCATCGAGCTTAATCCCCAACCGCATAATATGCTGAGTTTTTTTTTTTTTTATTAATTTTTTTTGTTCTTTTTTTCTTTTTTTTTTTGGAGCTGGGGACCGAACCCAGGGCCTTGTGCTTCCTAGGCAAGCGCTCTACCACTGAGCTAAATCCCCAACTGCATAATATGCTGAGTTGTTTTTTTTTAATTAATTTTTGTGCGCACGATTTTGCTGGTCAGCCTCTGTTCAAACACCTATTTGTGCTTACTTCCATTTTATGTGACAACCTAAAATCTGGGTCGCTTAGCAAACATAGTGCGCAGCGGCTGGGAGCGATGTCTTCTCCATGCCTCGTAAGTTATCATCTTTAATGAAAAATATACTCGCTGCAGGGGAACCTCCGAGCCATTTGGTCCCTTTCCTGTCAGCAGGGAAGGGACTAAAAAAGACAAAAGGCTGAAGGGTTTTTATTGTCACGTCGTAAAGGAGCAAATGGCGTCTGTCAATACAAAGCTAGTAGAGCCCTAGTCGGGGGGCATCAAGTATCAAAATGGATTTTGATTAACCGGGGTTCAACATCTCTTTATTTTGCTTCCTTCACTCTCAGCATAAGAATGCCTAAAAACATGCAAACAGGAAGCCGATGACCATTAAACCCCTGCAGGGCCACCCCTTACCGAGCTAGCGACAGTAAAATAGTTCTAAATAGTTCGCATCGGACCCCATAACTAGGGACATGTTGCGTGCTCAGGCTGGAGCCTGTTTTGGCATTCTGTGCTGGGTTTTCTCTCAGAATAAATACTTTAATCTGCTTGCCTAAGTGTTGTTAATTCCACGTTTTTCATATTTGGGTCATAAATATCTTTTAGACACTGGTAAAAAGCCAAGGGGTGTTTATGGGCTACCAAAAACACGGATGTGCATTAGAATCAACAGAGGTCCCACCTGGAAGGGTGGGCCTGGGAGTGGGGGCAGGGAGTGGGGGCGGGGAGTGGGGCGGGGGTTGGGACCTGGGGCCAGAGACCCACCCCTACCCTCTTCACTATCCTAGAAAAGTCGTAAAGAGATTGTCTGTCTCATAAAGATGTTTGCTAAAGTGGTCACAAGGGACCAGGCCTGGGCAGGTGTGGGGACACTGTGGCTGGCTGTTAGAACTGGGGTCTGGCTCTTGAGGGTCACACTTTCTCCTTTGCGGCTTGAGGATCATGGGACAGCCTGGGGCAGAAAGAAAACTGGAAAAGGGATATTGGAAGACCTTACAGCAACCACCGTTCTTAATGGATTCCAAATCTGAACCTCAGCTGGTCAGGAAGTAGCAGACAGAAGTGTCACCCCAGGGACATCTCCTCAGTCCTGGGTCTAGATTTGTTCTGGTCTACAAAGAGAGGTCCTTCCTTCCTTCCTTCCTTCTTCCTGGCCCTCCCTCTCTCCTTCCTTCCCTCCTTTTCCTCCTTCCTTCTTTTCCTCCTTCCTTCTTTCTAGTTGACATTTAGATTTAGTATATTTTAAAATCTTTATTACATTTTTATTTGAGAGTCTATGCAGTGGCACTGCCTGGGTGCATGTGTGGGGTCAGAGGACAGTTTTAGGAATCTGTGTGTTCCCCCACCAAAGTGGGTCCATGGGTTCCCCAGCAAACACTTCAATTCATTTGTCCTTTTCCTCAACCTGGATTGTTTTTAAAATTGTATGTATGTATGTATGTACATATGTATGTATATGTATGTATGTATACACATGTGTGCATGCATGTATGTAAATCTGGGCACGTGGGTGTGCGTGAAGTGCTGTGGAGGGTTGGAGGATGGCCTGCAGGGCTTGATTTTTCTCCTGGCCGTGTGAGATCAGGAATCAAACTCAGGTTATCAGGGAACTCTCAAAATGCTTATGTCTGCTGGAGGCCACGTCTCTCATGCCCTTCTAATGTGTATGCAGCAGCGCACATGCGTGTCGTGCGTGTGCACTCGTGTGCATGCGTGCGTGCATGTTTGTTGGAGGGCAGATGTCTGCTGTAGCATTGTGTAGAAGATCAGGAACATTTGTGAGGTCAGTTCCTCCTTCTACAGTGTGGGTTCAGGATCGAACTCAGGTCATCAGGCTTGGTGGCGAGGCCTTCACTGGCCACCAAACCAGCCTGTTTCGTTCTGTTTATTTGCTTACTTACTTACTTGCCTTACTTACTTACTTTTACTTAATGTATTGTTTTCTAAGGCAGGCTTTCAGATAGTCAGGCTAACCCCTTGAAGTCACTGTAGCCTTGGAATTCTGAAGTGTCCCTACCTTTACCTCTCAAGTGCAAGGCTTAGAGATGTGGCGCTGCCTCAGGCTAAACCGACTAGATACCTGTTGTTGTCCTTGGGGACAGGGAACCCTGGGCTCAGTGCATGGCGAGCCACTCCATAGTTCTGAGCTTAGTGCTGGATTCCATCTGCCTGGTCATCCTGCACTCAGGTTCAGTGAGAGACTCTGTCCCGAGGGAATAAGGCAGACCGTGATACACAGACACAGAGTCCTCCTCTAGCTTCCCAATGCACACACACAGGAGCACAGCAGTGTGCACACAGGAGCACAGCAGTGCACACACAGGAGCACAGCAGTGTGCACATGCAGGAGCACAGCAGTGCACACACAGGAGCACACCAGTGCACACACAGGAGCACAGCAGTGCACACACACAGGAGCACAGCAGTGTGCGCACACAGGAGCACACCAGGGCACGCACACAGGAGCACACCAGGGCACACACACAGGTGCACACCAGTGTGCGCACACACAGGTGCACACCAGGGCACACACACAGGAGCACACCAGGGCACACACAGGAGCACACCAGGGGCACACACACAGGTGCACGCCAGGGCACACACAGGGGCACACCAGGGGCACACACAGGGCACACCAGGGGCACACACAGGAGCACCAGGGCCACACAGGGCACACCAGTGCGCACAGGGAGCATACCAGGGCACACACAGGGGCACAGCAGTCTTGCACACACAGGAGCCCACAGGGCACACACAGGGCCTGGGGCACACACACAGGTGCACACCAGGGCACACACACAGGAGCACACCAGGGCACACACAGGAGCACACCCGGGCACACACACAGGAGCACACCAGGGCACCCACACAGGAGCACATCAGTGCACACACAGGAGCACACGGGGCACACACACACAGGGAGCACAGCAGGGGCACACACAGGGAGCACACCAGGGCACACAGGTGCACCAGGGCACACTGAGGGAGCACAGGGGCACACACACGGGTGCAGCAGGGCACACACAGGAGCACCAGGGCACACACGGTGCACCCAGGGAGCACACAGGGCACACCAGGGCACACACACGGGTGCACACCAGGGCACACACAGGAGCACACCAGGGCACACACAGGAGCACACATAGGGCACACACAGTGCACACACACAGAAGACACCAGCTGCACACAGGGGCACACTGGGGGCACACACACAGGTGCACACCAGGGGCACACAGAGCACACCAGGGCACACACAGGTGCATTTTGGGGCACCAGAGAGGTGCCACACCAGTGTTACACACACAAGGAGACACCAGTGTGCGTGCTGGGAGCACACCAGGGCACACACAGGAGCACACCAGCGCACACACAGGGACACAGCAGGGCACACACAAGGTGCACACTGGGCACACACACAGGAGCACACCAGGGCACAAACACAGGAGCACACCAGTGTGTACACACAGGAGCACACCAGTGTACACATGCAAGCCCCCCCACCCAAGAAAACACAACACAAAATGTTAACTAAGTAAGCAGGTTTGGGGGAAGGAAGCAGTAACACTACAAGTTTTAGTTCATTGGCAGCGACTCATTGCCATTGCTGGGTGTGTTGCAGAGACATGGAAAAGCACAGTGAATCCATTTGTAAGTGTATAGGAAGGTCAGTGATCCGTGAGGCTCAGGTGGAAGGTCAGTCCGTCCGTGAGCTCCAGGTGAAAGAGTTCAAGTCCTTCCGTTATCCTTGAAATTTTACAACTTTCCACAATGAAAAGTCCCTGGAAATGCCAGATTAAAAACAGTGCTGGGGGCTGGAGAGGTGGCTCAAGCGGTTTGAACTCCGACTGCTCTTCCAGAGGTCCTACCAGGTTCAGTTCCCAACAACCCATGGTAGCTCACAACCGTCTGGGATCCGATGTCCTCTTCTGGTGTGTCTGACAGATTATTGTACTCATATAAATAAAACAAATCTGGGGTTGGGATTTAGCTCAGTGGTAGGCGGCTTGCCCTACAAAGCGCAAAGGCCCTAGGTTCGGTCCCAACTCGGAAAAAAAAAAAAAAAATCTTAAAACACAAAACAAACCACGGGGCAGAGAACCTGGGAGGCTTTGAAAGTGCTGTGGGGCTCTGGCTTCCCTCTGGGCCAATAAGCTGGAGATCGGGGATAAGCAGGAGGGCAGCACAGCAAGCAAGATGGTAGCCACAGGGATCCCCTATAGCTGGGTGTAGTGGTGGTGATGGTGGTGCATGCTTTTAATCCCAGTACTTGGGAGGCTGAGGCAGAGGGATTGTTTAGAGTTTTAAGGTCAGCCTGGTCTATACAGTGAGTTCCAGGGCAGCCGTCCTGCAGCGATAACACTAAAAACAATATCAACAAAACAAGCAAGCAAACAAACAGGTGGGTAAAAAAATGAGGGAATGAGACTGCTCCTATTTGTCTGTGTTAAGATTTAGAAACTTCCCATAATTGCAGCTAAAGGGGGGCTGGAGAGCCGTGTCGCAGCTCAGTTGGAAACCTGCACTGCTTCTGTGCTTCTGGTCAGTTCTAACACCTGTGTGGCTCTAACCATCTGTAATTCAGTTTTCTGGGGACCTAATGCCTCTTTGGCTTCTGTAGGCACTGCATGTGTGTGGTGCATGAACTCACCCAGGCAAGCGAGCACATATACATAAATTATTTTTTAAAGAAGGAGATGAGAGAAAAGAAAAGGTAGGACATGAAAGATTACTGGCTTTTTTTTTTTGGGGGGGGCAATGAGAGCATATTTTCAAAAATATTTTTTGGGGGCTGGAGGGCTGGCTCAGGGGTTAAGGCACTATTGTTCTTCCAGGGACCTGGGTTCAATTCTAGTACTCACCTGCAGCTCACAACTGTCTGTAATCAGTTCCAGGAGATAGCCAATCTCTTGAACATATGCAGAGCAAAAACAACAGAGCATTTAAAAAGAAATCATTAAAGGTTGGGATTTTGGCTCAGCGGTGAAGCACTTGGCCCTTAAGGCCCTGAGTTGGTCCCCAGCTCGAAAAAAAAAAATCATTAAAAATTTTTCCTCAAAAACCTTCAACCAACTCAAGTTGACTGTAAGGGAGAAAAAATTCTACTCTAGGGGTTTTCAGCTGTCTGGGACCCCCCTTCCCCCAACAAACCATACACTCACCACTCACACACACTTACACACACTGGCACTCACAGACACACACCAGCACACACTACATTCTTACACACTCACACACTTGAACTCAGACACCTCAGACACACACTGACACACACTAGCCCTCACACTCTCACAGGCACTCACATGATACACATTCATACACACACACACACACTTGGAACTCAGACACACTCTCACACACTCAGACACATAGCAGCACAGCCCTCACCTAGACCTCTCATAGGCACACACACACTGATACACATTCATACACACACACACTTGAACTCACAGACACACACTCTCACACACTCAGACACACACTGATGCACAGTCCTATGGAACACTCCACACAGGCCTTTTACTCACCTTCCTTTCAGTCAGATTCACTCTCACAGTCTGGAGACACACTCATGCACTCTCATAATGCACTCACACACCACTCACACACACACACACACACACAAGTCTGAAGCTTAACAGCATCTTAGGAGCTAACAACACAAAGTAAGTTTCTGTTTGTAGATTTGATTTTTCATTGTTTAGGATAAAACCAAGTTCAACTCCTTGGCCTTCAGGATTTGTGGGATCTTAGATTTACTGCTAAGGAGATCAATTTGAAATTGTTCTCCAGAAGGGAAAAAGACCTATGCTTTTTCATGAATCTTAGACCTTTCTCCTTCCTTTTCCTTTTTCTTCCTTTCTTTCTTTCTTTCTTTCTCTCTTTCTTTCTTTTCTTTCTTAACTTTCTTTCTTTCTTTCTTTCTTTCTTTCTTTCTTCCTTTCTTTCTGTCTTGTTTTCTTCTTTTAAAATTTTTTGTTTAGTTTTTAAATACCATAAACCACAATTTGGTAGATGGGCTCCTTTGCAGTATAGAGGTTGGAAAATTGGCTCCCCAGGATGTAGACGCTGTGTTCAAGATTTGGGGCCATTTTTATTTGCTTGTGCTCTGATTTTTTGAGAGGACTGGGAGTAGCTGAAATTTCAACAAAGAATCAACTTTGTGTTTCTCCTTATTGTCTTTCTGTTGACCCAACAAACAAGCCCAGGTATGCAAGGCAAGGAAAGGAAGGCTGTGGGTCCCTTGAAGTTTCTCCTTGCAAAGAGGAAAGAGGAAGCCTGTATTTCTGTCAATTATTGACATCTCGCTGTGGTCCCCAGATAATCTCTCTACTTCCCCTGTCTGCTCTGAGACCATCTTTTGTATGAAAGGCAATTGACAAGCAGTGTGCAGGGAAGCAGTCCTTTGTACCTGCTGGAGTGAACATTGTTTCCTCTGGCTGACTGTTCAAACAAGGTCCGTTGTCCCTTTCAGAAGTGGATAATAAAACTGAAAGCGAAATCTGGAAGTCATTTGGCCTCTTTCACTTGGAGGAGACAGGCCCTTAAAAAGCTCTCAAACCCTGGGCGTGTGAACACGTGACCAGTTGCAGCTCAATTTTCCGGAGCCGGGGAGGATAGCCATGCTCTGGGTAGTCATAGGCTGGAATTCATCATGTTGGAATTCTGACTCGAACCAGACTGGGGACCCCACCAAACAGCTTTATCTAAACCAAGATAAAAAGTCGAAAAGGCATGGTGATCAAAACACCAAACAGGCATGACAGCGTCTACTGCTTCGTAAATATGTGGTGGGATACAAGGGAGACACGGTGTTTCCTCCACACAGGGCTTCAAAGGACCAGAGACAACAGCACGGGCCTTGGCGTTGGGACTCAAATCTGGGTTACTTTCAAATTACCTTCTTTTCTTCCTCCTCCTTCTTGAAACTTTTTGTTATTTTTTTTTTCAGAGCTGGGGACCGATTATTATTATTGTGGGCAGATCTCATTACATAGTCCTGGTTGGTCTACAGCTCCATATAAAGACCAGGCTGGTCTTGAACTCACAGAGACCAGCCTGTCTCTGTCTTTGCGATGCTAGGATCAAAGGTGTAGGCCACATTGCTTTTTTTTATTTTATTTTTTTTTGAGACTAGGGCTCTCAGTGAACCTGGATTTTATCAGTGGCTGCCAGGGAGCCCCAGGGTACTCAACCTCTGCCTCCCCAGCTCCAGGATTACAAGCGTTCTAATGTGTTCAGCTATTTAGGTCGGCTCTGAGTTGAACTCCGAGCCATGTCATCTTTGTGTATAAGCACTTCTGTCCTGGAGCTATCTCCCCGTCCTTCAGGTATTTGTCACAGGGATACAAAGTTGCTATTCTTTTTACAAGTCATAGCTCAGTAGCCAGCACAGTGATACAAAACAAATTCACTGAGATTTACAGAGTCTCAAATTATCATCTTCATTAGGCTCACCCTTTTGCAGAACTCACAGTCCAAGTTGGAACCAGTCAATGATGCTAAGTGAGATAAAGGAAGCTTAATGTATTTTAAAAATTCTATCAAATTATAGAATACATATTTGTAATTACTGTGGAGTTGGCACACATACGTATTAGGTCAAAGGACAACTTCTGAGAAAGTCTGATCTCTCCTTCCACCATGTTGGTCTCCAATCAGACACAGCTAGTTGGGTCTAGCAGCCAGTGCCTTTAACCACTGGGCTATCCTACCCCACCCCCCACCAATGTTTTGCATTTTGCATTAAGAAACGCTGTGAAAGAGGCTAAGTAGCACAGCACAATCTCACTTTAGATCAGGGCAGGGCAGGGAAGGCTGTGAGAACAGTCTTGGGCTCTGTATGTGTTCTGCTTTTAAAATATATTTTTCAAAGCCAGAGGAAGTGCAGGTTGATGGCCGTTAATCAATATTTCCCCCCATACAAATGCATATCGCACTTCTAAAAAACTAACTGAGGCTTTCAGGCCGTTCCTCGCGGGGCGCAAGCTGCTCGTCGCTGGGGGCGCATTCATTTCGGAAGTAAACCCCGGCAACGTGAGCGCCTGCATCCGGGGAAGATGCGCTGTTGTTCCACTGAGACCCCTTTCAGCTTTAAAATGTGGACCTTCACCCAAAATCTCTGACCTCCGTTCCCCCTCCATCCCGAGGCAGAGCGGGGACGAGGCATTGAATTACCAGCTCGTCACTGACTTGCAGGCTCTCAGCCCTTTGAACAGGAGCTGGGCTTGAAAGATTTTTCTTAATAAGTAGCTGTTCCCGCTTTGATATGCACATCTGGATGGAGGTCTTATCTGCAGCCCCTAAGACCGCTTCCTGTGGGCAATGATAAAGAACAACTCAAAATAACAAAAACGGAATAAAAGTGCCAGATGCCTCGAAAGCGGGACAAATGCGAAAGCAACTCTTTGACAATTGGGCAATCATTTTTAGAAGACCTACAGGCTCAAGTTTTTTTTTTTTTTGAGGATTGGGAAAGAGAAAGAGGGGGATGCCAACCTCGGCTGACGAGCACGGCTGTATTCTGTTGGAAATGAAGGGGGGATAACGTCGAGCATGCTATCAATCACGTTGGGGGTTAATTTTAGCTTCTGTGTCGGCCTGTTTCTGAAGCAAAAAAAGAAAAAAACTTCCCTTTCTTTGTCGCCTCTGTTTAAGCACAGTTAACTCTGAGGGCCCGACTCAAAGATTTGATTCACAGATTCTTTCAGGAATGACAAAGTTTCCACACAGACCGAAACCACCAAGAAGAGTGACCCTCGGGTGAGACAACTTCACTTTTCTCTCCCGTTTAGTTTGAAAGTAAGTTTTTCTTTATTCTGTCCCTTCCGTACCGGTTTTTTTTTTTGTTTTGTTTTGCTTAGTTTTTGTTTTTGTTTTGTTTTTGTTTTTTTGTTTTGTTTTGTTTTGTTTTTCCCTTCTTGATTTCTTCATACCTTTGTTAAAAGAGTTCTTATGAAAACCTTATGATGATCTCGGCTTGGGGACTTTTTGAAGGAGCTTGGTCCCCTCCTCGGTGTGGGATGGTCTGAGTGTTTTCCTTGGTTAAGGATTGGGAGGCGGAACTGGCTTTAGGTGACGTGCAGAATATGAGTCTAAGCGCTCCCTTATTTCATTTCAGCTTGCTTTTAAACACGCGCCAGGGACTTCAATTACCTCTGCGGCTATTGCAGCAATATGTTAATGACAGGTGAAACTTGGGGCTCAGGCCCCCATCACTCCTGAGTGGAAACTGAGGACAGGGTGGGGGAGGCACCAGGAAGGCATATGCTGCGCACCCCCAGCTAACCAGATAACGCCTGCATTGATTCACATTAACATACAGCAGGCATGGGAAAATGATAGACTCCACCACTGTCATGCAGCCGAAAAAAATGGCTTGCTTTAAGAGAGGGGCAGGGTGGGGGAAGAGGCATGGGGAAAAGAAAACCCAAAAGGCCGTCTCTTTTCTGTTTGACATCTGTTCCATTTTAACATACAAAATTGTATTATCGTGATGAAGCCGCCATAGCCGCTGTCAGCTGAAGCCTCCTTAGGAATTAAAGTGTAACCCCGGTTCTGAAGTTAGGTGGGGTTCCCCACTGACAGCATTTCCTCTAGAGCTGAAATTTGCTCCCATCATTGCAGGTGTGAGGCTTGGCTCTCCGGGAAAGGTGGGTGTGGGGACCGGGCAGGGAGGGCCTGTGGGGCACACAGAGTGCATTTACCTCCACTTCTCTTCTTTTAAACAGATTTTTGGACTTTTTCTAAAATGCCGTTTGAGGGAGGCTTGTCGTCATGAGCACAGCAGATCGGAGAATACGGCTATGGTTTATCAAACACAGGTGTATTTAAAGGTTTAAATGGTTATTGAAGGGCAGGAAGGCTTGCCCTCCCCACAGATCCCAGGACCTTGCACATGTGAGGATTCCAGCCCAAGAGGTGGCTTTTTTTTTTCTTTTCTTTTTTTGACTGGGGACTGAACCCAGGGGCCTTGCGCATGCTGAGCAACGGCTCTACCACTGAAATAAATCCCCCAACCCCAAAGGGGTGGCTTTTATTTCTTTCCTTCTGGCTCCTTCCCAAATCTGTATAAAGCCCTCCCTCACTTAATGTTCTGAATGGGACTGGAAAACCCATATTCAGGGCTCCCAACACTGTCCATGAATTTTCATATTGCCCCAAAGGTATTTACCTAGAATTACTTCTTTGTTGTACAGCCACAACACACACACACACACACACACGTATATTTTTTCTTTACTCAATAGGTAAGGGTGTTTTGTTACCAAGACTGACGACCCGGGTTCAATTCCAGAAACCCATTTCCAGTGGAAGAAGGGACTATCTTCAGCTGTCCCCCTGACCTCCGGTGTGCAATGCGTCTTTTTTTTCTCTCTAAATAAATGCATTTTTAAAAAAAAATAGAGTTTTAAACGCATTGCAATTAATCACACTCAGGGGCTCCCATGGGTAAACAACTCCCAGCAGGAAACTCAGGAACAGCTGAAGATTGCTACCCATCCTCAAGCCACACGGAGAGGCTTTCCAGGAAAGGCTGAGATTAAACCCCTCGATAGGAAGAAAGATCAGATAAGTCCAAACAAAAAGACCCATTATATAATTGCCATCAGTCATCAGCAAAGTTAGCATTTTTAAGGTGGGGGAAGCGGGAAAAAAAAAAACCACCCAAACCAGGTCCACCCAGTTGGCAGCATGAAAATCTGTAATAGAGGTCCTCCCAAATGCAGGCTTGGGAGGGGGACGAAAGCCTCAGAAATCGGAAAGGTCAGAGAAAAGATTTGTTTGTTTTTCAAATTGTCGAGGTAAAGTTACAGAAGCCACCTGGGTAAAGCACAGCCTGAATCTCCAGATAAAGGTGTCTCCAGTAGATTGAGGACTGGAGGAATTTACAGGGAGGAAGGAGACCAAAGGACATTAGAGGATCAAACCTGCTGGGAGGACTGCTGCTGGGTGCTAGGCGTGAAGACGCCTGCCTCCTCACCTACCCCAGCAGCTTTTCGGAAAGAAGGGCGTTGCCAGCCTGGCGATCCTAGCCGAGAATATTTTTTGCTCCTTTTTGTTTGTTTTGTTTTTTTCTTCAAGGTCACATCAGCAAAGTCTTTGTCTGGGCCCTGAACTTGGACATTGCAATTCTAGATTTTTGATTCTGCTCAGATTTCTGGGCGTGCGGACTGTTTTTGTTTTTACAGTCATATTTATCGCACTTCAAATGAGGAAACCTCCCGGAGGGGCCCTCAGATTCTCGGGGATGGGGAATTTGAGGGCTCATGTGAGATCTGAAAGGCGTAATTTGAAATTGGTTCTCTCAGGAACTGTTCCTTTTCGAATCTTCTTCTGAAGTCTGACCTGCTGGGATTTGAAAGCCTGAACATGCTCCCCAACAATCGCTCAATAAAAGCGGATCCCTTATCTTCCACTTGAGGGTAGAGAATCACCAGTGAGTTCACAAATGGGAACTAGCTGAATTTTCAGCTCAAGTTCCAAAAAATCAGGGAGATTAGACCAGTCAGGGAAGTTTCTCAACAGCCAGGAAAAAAAAAAAAAAAAACGGTTTAAAAATAACGAATATCCTGATACACTGAAGGCAGCTTCCCATCAGACCAGCATCCGGGTCATATCACTTGTGAACGTCACCTCCCAGAGCCATCCTTTCCTGAGCTCAGCCTCTGACTCTCCAAACCCTAACTCCAGACTTCTCTTAACTGGGTCAGACAGTGAATTGGCTCCGGAGGGAAGCGGCTTCCGCCAAGCGTGGTGGAAAGGGAGAACCATGTTTTTGCAAGTTGTCCGCTGAGGACAGGGGTGAAGGCCTGGCCGCATCGCCTCCAGGATCCACACTGTGCAATTCAGAGACAAGCCCCGTTTTAAAGGCGAAAACAAGGTTAAACAATTATTTTTCAGGCTAGAGAGATGGCTCAAAAGGTCTTGAATTTGGGTCCCATCACCCATGTTGGGCAGCTGCATTGCCCCCTTCTGGCAGCTCTGGTATTGCATGCCATGTGGAGTACATACATACACATATAATATAAACACAATTTAAAAAGTTGCTTTTCTCACCACCGTCATGAAATACCTGACAGAAACAGCAATGGAGGGAGGGGGAGGGAGTTGTCCATGGTTTCAGAGTGCAACATGGTGAAGGAAGTCCCACTTGGTGGCAGCAGCCTGGAACAGCTGCTTGTCCCAACAGTAGACAGGACATGGACAGATCAGAACAGAGGGTGGGCTTCATCTTTAAAAAGATCCACCCCTCAGAATCATACCATGAGGCAGGGACTGACCCATCACAGCCCTGGGGGAGATCACAGCCGTGAGGTCGAAGGCTGGGCTCTAAAGGATACATTGTTGCTTTTTATCCGTCATTACTTCATTGTTCATTTTAGTTTTTTAGGTTGCTCCTTTTGGAAGTAATGGGGTGTTTGTTTGTTTTGTTTGTTTTGTTTTGTGGGTGCCTTTAAAAGACAAAAAAGGGAGGGTGAGAATGGGGGGATGGGAGGCACTTGCTGAGCTCACAGAGGACAGGGGTTGGGTTCCCAGCGTCCATGTTGGACAGTTCTGTAGCCCTGTAACCCCCACTTCCATAGGCTCCGACTTGGCCTCAGTAGGCATCTAATTCATTCAGAGGCGTCGTGCACACACACACACACACACACACACACACACACACACACACACACACCGCCAGACCTGCTTCTTTCTCTGGGGGGAATCCCATGGCGATTCTCTCTAGGCAAGTTCTCAGTCTGAAAGTACCAACCATGGGCAAAATTTGGATCAGTGCCATTGTTTTCCTCCCCAACCCAAGAACCCAAAAGGTCACCAAAAGGTGGCATCAGATCCACCTGTGCCAAAGAGAAACCTCCCCATTCTGGCGTCCCTGCCCTGTTCTCAAGTCACGACATGGCCACAACAGTCTGATCTCACAGTCATGAAACAGGCACTGTGCAACCGCTGTGGTTAGAAGAGAGAGAGAGAGAGAGGGAGAGAGGCATCAACACTCAGGCCCAGCCACCTAGGAGCCAGATGGAGTCAGATATCTCTGCCTTCTTTTGGAGTCTGTACTTTGGCTGAAGGCTCAGAGGTAGGTTATTGTTCTAACACAGCAGGCCCTTGGATTCAGGAAGAACAGAACCTAGGGGACCAATTCACTCCCCCCTAAATGAGGATAATTACCCCAGAGGGTTAGGCCACGCCCTGCACAAACCTTGATTTATCCCCTCTAGCAC
The DNA here is from genome assembly GCF_011064425.1 of Rattus rattus. Lineage (NCBI taxonomy): Eukaryota > Metazoa > Chordata > Mammalia > Rodentia > Muridae > Rattus > Rattus rattus. The sequence goes on along the minus strand of NC_046158.1, from coordinate 149,100,774 downwards.
ATATGACAGGGAGAAGGACTGCTGGGGACCAACACTCAGGCAGGATAGAGATCAAGGATAGCAACCCCACAACCCCAGGAAGGCCGCTATGTGCCCAGCCATCTTGCATTTAAGCCTAAAAGATCATCCAGTTCCCAGAGGATGGATTCAGGGGTCCCTGAATCTCTTTGTCTTTAATGTGGTTTTGGTTGCACTGGTAAATCCCTCTCTGCCTCTCACCAGACTTGTTTCTCCTGTTGGTGTATTAGTGGCTAACCCTTGCCTGTTGGGGTTGCTGGGACCCAGGCTTTGTGCCCTAAAGATACCCCCTAGCACCCTCTCAATGTCTAAAGCAGTAGGAAGAAATCTGTATTGAATACCCCGTCTTCTCCGTGGGGAAGAACCCTTCAGAAAGTCTTCTTTTTAAGGTGCATTTTACTTTTTGTATATGAGCATTCTGTCCTGCGTGCCTGAAAGGGCCCGTGAGCACTCCTGATGTCCACAGAGTTTTAGAGGGACAGGGATCCCCTGGAACTAGGGGTTATCAATAGGCGTGGGTGCTGGAAGTTGAACCTGGGTCCTCTGCAGAAGGAAAAAGAGTGCTCCAGGGGCTGGAGAGATGGCTCAGGGGTTAGAGCACCGGCTGCTCTTCCTAGAGTCCTAAGTTCAATTCTAGCAACCCATGGTGGCTCAACCATCTATAATGGGATCTGATGCTTTCTTCTGGTGTGTCTGAAGACGGTTATAGTGCACTCACATACATAAATAAATCTTTAAAAAAAGAAAGAAAGAAAGAAAAGGAAAGAAAGAAAAAAGGAAGAGTGCTCCAAACCTCCAGGTCATCTTTCCTGCCCTCAAGTTTCCTCTCTTCCATTTTGTGGTCACAGCTGGGTGACATAGCTGCTTCGGGCGATCTCTGGTTCTGGGATCCATAACTGGTGATGGGTTCTTACCAAGAGGAGTGGCTGGCGTGTGGGGAGGTGAGCGGGAATGCTAGTCACAGTCCTATTTCATGAGTACTTCCCTGGTGAAGCGGAGTCATTTCAGGCCACTCCCAAGTCCCCGGACCCTCTGCCACACAGCCTGCTCGCTCACATTCCAGGCCTGAAATGCCAGTTTGATGCCAGAGGCGTCGGGGGGTGCTCAAGCTAATGGCGAGGAAAGCAGAGAAATCGAAGCGCTTCAGTCTCTGCGCGAACCTTGGCCCCTCTCCCAGAAGAATCCTGACACAGAGTTCTTCCTCAGCCTTCTCTGGGCTTCTGGTAGCTGAACACTGGTCTAAGGGAGATGACTCACTGGGGACAGGTGTTTGTCACTGAAACCTGACCAAGCGCTTAACACCTGAGTTTGATCACCAGAGCCCAGAAGATAAATGAAGAAGACCAACTTCCTTTGCCCTGCATATGCATGTTATGGCGTTTCTGCAACCATATACAAAATACATAAACATACAAAAAAAAAAGTAGTTATTAGTTACGGGCAGTAAGTTCTGACCATCTTATCGTCCTGGTGTTTGTTTCCATAAGATTCATGCAGGTGCCTTACGGAGAGCAGCTCAGGTCCCCTTGAGCTGGAGTCAGAAGTAGTTTGGAAGCCAGCGTGTGGTGCTGAGAACCAAACCCAAGAGGGTGAGCACTCCTAACCCTGAGCCACCTCTGCAGGACAACCGCTCCTTCTCTTCTTTATGCAGAGAGAGGAAATGGACAGAATGTGCTCCTAGTCTCATCCTCGCTTCCAGCCGGGTCACTTTCTCAGCCTCTACCACCCCCAACCCTCAGTGGGGCTTGACTCCTCAACAAAAAGGGGGACTGCGGGAGGAGTGTCTAGTTCTTATTCTTTGCATCTTTTTTGGCTGTTACTTTTTTTTTTTTTTAAGACAAGGTCATGTAACCCAGGACAGCCCAGAACTCAAGATCCTCTTACCCTTCAGGCGTCTAAGGACTAGAATTCCTGGCATGCACCTAGCGGGATCTCAATACCTTGGAGAAAGTTTTCCCTCTGGCTACTTCCTTCTACTTAATTGAAGAAGAGATTTTGATAACGGACGGAGGGTGGGATTGAAGATGGCAATTGCTATAAGCCAAGCATCAAGCCAAACACTTTTCTTGTATTAAATGTGTGGTGGAATTCTTGTGTAAAAGTTGGTTGTGGTGGTGCCCTGTCACCCAATACTTTGAGAAGGCACAAGCAGGAGGCTCAGGAGTTCAAGACCAGCTTCAGCGACACAGGGAGTTAGAGGCCAGTCTCAGCTCCCATGGGCTGAGCAGCTGCTTCTGTGGGTAAAGGACTTTTTGTTTAGATATCAGGGCTTGAGTTTGGAGGCCAGCACTCACATGAGGAAAAACTAAATGACAGTGTATACCTCCCCCTGCTGCTGGACAGATGGACTCCAGGGCTTCCAGACCAGCCAGTTCAGTCAAAAAGAACTCCAGGCTAAGTGAAAGACATTTAAAGAAAGACACACAGCAGCAGCTTCTGGCCTCCATGCCGCCATGCTGGTGTACAGGCGAGCATGTTCATGCACACACATACATTCAAATACACATATGCGTGTATGCACAATCAAATATACATACACACCTGCACACACATATGCATACATCAAATACACACACATCAAATACATACACTTGCGTGCGCATACAAGTACACACACATTTGAATACACATATATGTGTACACACACACACACACACACACACACACCCAAGCTGGGTTGCTGAGGACCATTACACACAAAGTGGCTTCTTCCCAGGCCCCCTTTACAGGCACAGAAGCGGGGGTTGTGAAGTCGAGAAGTCCAGCAGGGAGAAAAGGGACTAAGGCTGTGCAAAGGGGTGCGTGTGTTAGAGGGAGTGCTTGGGGAGTGCTTCCTGGAAGAAGGGTGCAGCACCTGTGATAAAGGGTGGAATGAGGGGAGCCTGGATTCACGGGGGCAGACCCTCAATCAGCGGTGACCAAACTCATGAGAGGGAGAGACAGAGTCTGGAAGAGCCATTGAGTCATGGCTCCAGGCCAAGGCTGTCTGGAGCCCGCAGGAGATGGACCAAGCAAGGATTTTTTGCCTAGAGCATCAGGGCAAGCACAGGCTCTGGTGCCATCCTGTCTGCTCTCCAGAAGTGTGAGCGAAGACAGCTGTCATCGGTTCTGGGTCTGTGATAGATTACTACAGCAGCCCCTGGAGGTAGCAGGTGTCACTGGCCACTGGCGACCTAGCTGCAATCACCTGGGCTTCCTTTCCATAGTCTCAACCCTCAAGGCTTGGATGACAGCGCTACTCTGAGGAGACTGTGTCTGTGTGCCTGCCGCCATCTGAGAGGGGTGCATACTGAATGCCTGCATGTAAACCAAAGGGGTCTAATTAGAGTGCTTGCATTCAGTAGGGAATGCTTGTTTGGTAGGACTGGTAGTCTTGGTTTATCTTTTCCCTTCCTTCCTTCCTTCCTTCCTTCCTTCCTTCCTTCCTTCCTCCCTTCCTCCCTTCCTCCCCCCCTCTTATCTGTTTCTCTCTCTCTCTCTCTCTCTCCTCTCTCTCTCTCTCTCTTTCTCTCTCTCTCTCTCTCTCTCTCTCTTATAGCCCAGATTGCCTTTGGACTTACTATATGGTGAGGCTAGCCTTGAACTCCTGATTCTCCTTGTTTGTGTCCCAGGAGCCAAGATTATAACCTGGCTACACATTTGTTCACACACTCACTCACTCACACATTCACTCACTCACTCACATATATACACACTCACTAAGTCACAAACTCACACACTCACTCATACACTTACACACTCACACTCACTTATACACTCACTCACACACTCATACACACTCACACTTACATTCATTCATTCCCACACATTCACTAACTCATAAACTCACACATTTACTCACTCACACACTCATATAAGACTTACTCACACTTACCCACTCACACTCTTCCACCCATTCATTCACACATACTCACACACTCACCCACACTCTCACACACAGTGACACACACTGACACACTCTCACTCATACACTTATACAATCACACACTCACTTATATACTCGCTCACACACTCACTCACATATACACACTCACACACACATTCATTCATTCACACTCACTCACACACTCATACAAGACTTATACCCTCAATCACACTCACACTCATACACTTACACCCACTCACATTCATCCACCCACTTATTCACACATACTCACATTCGCACAGTGACACACTCACTCACACACACTCACATCCACAGAGCTAGTATTCTTAGAGTCCCCATTTGGGAACCTGACTTTGTATCTGGGCTGTGATGTCACATGCTGTCTTTTCGCCACTTGCTTTCAGGTTTATTGGACGGCCCTCTTCTAACCACTGGACCTGTGTGTGAGGAGCTGTCCATGGAGCTGGCTGTCCTCACAGATGTCACAGATGGAGGCTGTCCGAGGAGCTGTCTTACATACTCCATTACAAGATGGCACCAGCATCTGACAGAACGCACCTAGTAAAAGGGGCAATCGCAGGCGCCTGGTAACTTCCCTACTCGAAGGGACACGTACGTTATGGTACGTCATCTGGCATAATTGGCAGCGACCAGTCAGAGAGTGACACGTCCTAGGCGAGGATAGTTTCCTATATAAGGGACGGTTATTCCTCACTCGGTGTCTCCGCATTGTAAGCTTATGCTCTCCCTCTCAAGACGCAGTAAAGCTTTTTCTGTAGAAGGATCCTGTGTGTGCCGCGTCGTTCCTGCTGGCGAGACGTAGCGCGGGACACCTGTGCTCTCACCCATTTGTTTCCTCAGGCTGTAGGGAGGGGACTTGCTGAATCGCCATTTCCCTCCTACTTTTTTTCCTTCCCTTTGTCTTTCATTCTCTCTCCTTTTCTTCTTTCTCTGCCTTGTTGAGGTATCTCACACTTTGCAGGTGAGAAGCCCAGGTTCAGGGCCATCCATGCCTGAAGCCCTGATGGAGTCAGGGTTCAAATCTAAACAGTCTACTCCAGAGAGCAGATTCTTAGTCAGTGTTCAAAAACCACTCCTCTGACCACGCAGTGATTCAATGCAGGCCAGCAACCCTGCGTTCAGAAAGGAAAGAGTCAGGAGAGTCCTGGGTTAGCCTGGGCTAACAGTCTATCTCCCCATTTCCCCAAAAATATTATTATGTATTTTTTCCTTAAGGCAATCAGGCAAATAGAAATTTAAAGTCTCGCTTGCATTTTAAATTGCTTCTTTTAAAGATTCCCTTTTCTCTTATGTATTTACAATAAAGTTACTGTTTGCATGACATATCTTTTTAAAAATTGGACCTTGGGTTGCTGGTTTGAGCAAGAAGGGTGTTTTGTGTGGTTCATCTGTTGCTATTGGGCTAAACCAACCCTGTTTTTTCAGTTTACATATACTTTCTTTACTTTTTTTAAAGATATATTTATTTATTTTATGAATATGAGTACAGTGTAGCTGTTCAGACACACCAGAAGAGGGAATTGTATGCATTACAGATGGTTGTGAGCCACCATGTGGTTGCTGGGATTTGAGCTCAGGACCTCTGGAAGAGCAGTCAGTGCTCTTAATGTCAGAGCATCTCTCCAGCCCCCTACATATACTTTCTTAATTATGATAACTCAGGTACATTTTACTTATTAGGTAGGGGACAATGTCTGAGTAATTGATCCAGGCAAAACTGTGTTTTCTTTCTATTTGAGCGGGATTGTCACCAAGCAAATAAAATGAGAGTTAATACCAGGAGAGACCTTGACACCCAGCCGCCTATAAGAAATAGCGTGTGCATTTTGTGTGTCTTTAGAAGACAAGATGGGAGACCCCGTGAGATGGCTCAGTGGACTGAGGTGCAGGCAGTCAAGCCTGACCGAGTGAATTTGACCCCCAGCACCCAAACGCTGAAAGGAGAGAGCTGATTCCTGCAAATTGCCCTCTGACCTCTACAAGCATGTCATGACACACATGTGCCCACAATCCATTCACATACCGTAGACAAGTAATAAAATAAAAATTTAAAGGAAACTTAAAAAAAGAAGAAAATTAAAAATATTTTAAGTGGAGAGAAGAAAACAAACACAGGATCTGGAAGCGAAGGGGATATGATAAAATTCCCGGTGCTCGCAGGGAACGCACAGGCAAAACGGACCGTCCAGACTAAACTTGGGTTTTGTTGGGTGAAGCCGTCACGATCTGCCTCCTTCCTGTGAGTTTTGGGATCCTTCCGTATCTGTTTCCCTGCTTTGGGACTTTTGGAATTAAATTTACTGTGTGTGAGAGACATCTCTATTTCCATTTTAAGATTGGAGAATGTGAGGGCTATTTTCCCCCCTCTGGGCAAATGGGACTGAGTTCGTGCTGGGTCCTGAGAGAGGCTTGCCCGCCATTTCCACGCCTCTGCCAGCGTCTAATGAAGAGCGAAGTTTGTTTCATTCCCCAACATTTTAATTGCTACTTTAGATGTCTGGGCTGTAATTTTGCCTCTATGTAAATTACATCACCACCAAAGAAAGCCAGCAAACAGTATTTATTTCCTTCCTCCCCCTCAGACAGCGTTCCTTCTAGGAGAAGCTCAGAAGCTCCATTAGCAAGACCCAACTCCCAGCCCGACCCTGCTGATTAGATTTTAAACCAGTCCCCAGAGCAAAGGACAGACAAAAATGATACAAACCCTAGGTATCGTTCTTAGCTCTTTCTGACAATCTGTCAAGCAGTATGCCACAAGAAAAACATTTCCTTTTAAAAGCCGTAACGGTGTCGGACAGCAACCACACCAGCAAGTCTACAGGACAAAGAAGATCGCAGACACGGGAGCCCCTGGTGGTTTGGTGACACTCCGGCAGCAGAAGGATGCTGTGTTGAGTGATGTCTGGGGGTGGGGTGGGGGGGTGTTTGCCAATTGCACATGGAAATTAAATGGAAGCCTAGCTTAAATTTTTATCCCTGCCTAAGAATGCTTATTATATACATACAGCTGAGAGGGACCCAGGACCCACCCCTCCCAGTGCTTCCCACAGGATCTAAGTTTATTTTCTTTTGATTAAAAGCTATGTAGGTGGTCCCAGGCGGAGAGGTGCTCTCCGCCCCAGCCCCTTGAGGTCCGATCTTATACAGCCCGTGCTGGCCTCTAAGTCACCCGTGTACTGGAGGATGATCTTGAACTCCTGATTTTCCTGCCTGGTTTATATGGTACAGGGGTTTGAACCGGGACCTTATACATGCTGGGTGGATGCTCTCCCCCGCTGAGCCGCGTCTCCTGTCACTTCTATGCACGTTTTACAAATGTCATAGGCTCAAGATGACAACCTCTACATGGAAGCAGCAAGAAATAAGGGAGAGGGGTTGGGGATTTAGCTCAGTGGTAGAGTGGTTGCCTAGCAAGCGCAAGGCTCTGGGTTCGGTCCCCAGCTCTGGAAAAAAAAAAAAAAAAGAGTTCTGCTTTTACAGAGGAACCTGAGTTCAGTTCCAGGAGCCTCTTCTGGCTCCCATACTAGGTACACACAAGGTGCACAGACAAACATGCGGGCAAAATACCCATATACATAAAATAAATAACAGTTTCTTTTTTTTTAATTTTTTCAAGATTTATTTTATTTATGAGTACACCATTGCTGTCTTCAGACACACCAGAAGAGGGCATCGGATCTCATTAGAGATGGTTGTGAGCCACCATGTGGTTGCTGGGAACTGAACTCAGGACCTCTGGAGGAGCAATCAGCGCTCTTAACCGCTGAGCCATCTCTCAGCCCAAGAGTTTATTTTAAAAATTAATAAAGACTCAGTCATTTGGAGTTTGTTCTCTCTGCTGCCTACTCCTGGATCAAGAAGCCCTCAGCTTCCCTCGGCCATGCCAGCTGCCTCTGCTATCACACCTTCCTCTTTTCTTGTCAGAGACAGGTTCTCACTATGCCTAGCACTCGCTATGTAGACCAGGCTGGCCTTGAATTCACAGGGATCCCTCTGCTTCATAAGTGCTGGGATTAAAGGTGTTTCACCAACATGTCTGGCTCTCTCATGCGTTCTCATCTCTCGGAACTATAAGCCCAAATAAACCTTTTTTTTTTTTTTTTTTTTTTTTTTGGTTTTTTTTTTCTGAGCTTGGGGACCGAACCCCGGGCCTTGCGCTTCCTAGGTAAGCGCCCTACCACTAGCCAAATCCCCCCCCCCCAAACCTTTTTTTTTTTTTTTCTTTTTTTTAAAACAGCAACAGAAAAACCAACTAAAGATACCAGCTCATTAAAGAACTCTACCTTGGGGTTGGGGATTTAGCTCAGTGGTAGGCGCTTGCCTAGCAAGCGCAAAGGCCCTGGTTGGGTCCCCAGTTCGAAAAAAAAAAAAAAGAAAAAAAAAAAAAAAAAAAAGAACTCTACCTTGGGGCTGGAGAGATGGCTCAGTGGTTAAGACCACCGACTGCTCTTCCAGAGGTCCTGAGTTCAAGTCCCAGTAACCACATGGTGGCTCACAACCATCTGTAATGGGATCTGATGCCCTCTTCTGGTACACAAGTATACATGTACATAGAATCAATCTCTCTCTCTCTCTCTCTCTCTCTCTCTCTCTCTCTCTCTCTCTCTCTCTCCCTCCCTCCCTCCCATTGACCTCCGCTTGTGGGCTATGGCAGTCACTGGCTACCTCCTGCCAAATATATATGTCACCCAGTAAAGGAAAAGTGTTTGCTTAACTTATCAAGCCACCCCTCTACTCACAGAGCTCTGTACTCACCCAAGGGACAGACAGCAGCGGCTCCTCGAGGCCACAGGGTGGGACAACAGGATAGAGTGAGTATGAACCACGAGACGTGCTTTTAGTTTTAGTAGCTGTGTCTTTTCCTTTTGTATTTTTGAGACAGGGTTTCTCTGTGTAGCCCCTGCTGTCCTGGAACTTGCTCTGTAGACCAGGCTGGCCTTGAACTCAGAGATCTGCCCACCTCTGTTTCCGGTGCTGGGACTAAAGGCTTGTGTCACCACTGCCTACTCATTCCCATTTCACAAACCATGTTGTCTTCTCTCCCTCTCCCTCTCCCTCTCCCTCTCTCTCCTCTCCCTCTCCCTCTCCCTCTCCCTCTCCCTCTCCCTCTCTCTCTCTCTCTCTCCATCTCTCTGGAGTGCTGGCATTGCAAGTGTCTGCCGCTGTACAGAGCCATCTATGCCAGGCAAACCTCCCCTCCTTGACACTTGAGTCACATAAGTCTGTGTGTTGGGGCTGGTCTGAGAGGGGTGGGGAGTTTGAAGCATCCTGAAGCTAACAGCATTCTCCCTACCTATGACAGAGCAAATGTCTCCGGAGACACTATGATATGTCCTACTGGGTGGGTGCCAGTTTTACCTGGTGACCAGGCATAGTGAAACACACTTATTTTTTACACCTGGGAGCCTGAGGCACAGGGATTGCCAGCCTGAACTACATAGGGAAACTTGTTTCAAACAAAACAAACAGGGGTTGGGGATTTAGCTCAGTGGTAGCGCTTGCCTAGGAAGCGCAAGGCCCTGGGTTTGGTCCCCACTCCGAAAAAAAAGAAAAAAAAAAAAACCAAAAAAAAAAAAAAAAAAAAAAAAAAAAAAAAAAACCAAACAGCCATGCTTGATATAGACTTCTGATTTTAATGTGTACACATTAAAATATATAGTTATATTCATATAATTATATACATATGCATAATACAAGAATGTAAATGTTATTCATTTATGTTTGCAATACAACAAAATACCATTTTAATAGATACAAATACTGTATATTTGTAGATAAGAATATATATACACAAATAAATGTAACAAGAAATACAACATGTAATTACAAATGAAACAAGAAGCATGCAGAGACGTTTGTACAGAACACTCAGAAACTCAGAGGAAAGATGTCTGTCTTTCTGTATGGAATGCATTGACAGCGACAGTCTGAAAATCAGGGAAAAATTAAAAAGCCACATATATGGAAAGGAAAAACTTAAGTAAACAAGAGGCCATTCAAAACCCAAGCCTCAGTGACGTGGTATCTAATTTCTACCAAGGCAAAATGTAGACCAGATGGGATGTGCTGTCCACACACAGAGGAATGTGGTTTGTTCTGGGGACTGTGTGTGTGAGAGTGTGTGGTGTGTGGTATGTGTGTGTGTGTGTGTGTATATATGTGATTGTGATTTGTGGGTAATATATGTGGGTGGTATGTGGTGCGTGTGTGCGTGTGTGCGTGTGTGCGTGTGTGCGTGTGTGTGGTGTTTGTGTTCTTATTAACAGGGCCAGGAAAGAAGGAGAGACAGCCAAAGCCATGTTGTAGCCATGGCCTTGCTGGTATGGATACCCTGTGTTTAGAAGGCCATTGAAGGCTCTAGGAGGACAGACATCCCTGCTGTGGAGACCATGTTCAATGAGAAAATCTCCCTTTCTGTCATAATTCAAGGGAGCAGGAAGCAGCAAACATTGGCATACTGCTGTCATTGGGCCTCAGCAAAGGATTCCAACAGCTCTTTCAGTGTCTGTGTGTGTGTGTGTGTGTGTGTGTGTGTGTGTGGTTTGTTTACCCATCTCAGGCAAATGCCTGGTCCCCAGGAAAACATAAGGACCGAGGGTTTTCCTAAAATTATCCCCAGGGAAAACATAAACGGCTTCCACCTTCCTCCTGTGGTTCCATCAACAAACCTAGACACAATTCTGCCAACGTTCATGGAGGTGGACTACGGAGGTGGGTGTGGGTGTCCGTGTGGGAGAGGCAGGGAGTTGGGAGGTAGAGGTGGGAGGTGGGGGGACACAATGATGACCGTGTGGGTCACTGACAGACAGATAGAGGGACAAGCCCTCAACACGACAACACATGACATGGGTGGGTAGGTGGGAGCAACAGGGGATATGACCATGGGTTTATGGGGCTTACTAATAGAATGTGGGTGAGGGGTTATGAGCAGGAACGTGGGTGACCTTCAAGCAGCCACAGAGGAGGGTCTGGATCCAGCTGGGATGCCTGGCTTCCCCATGGATAGACCCACCTCCCTCTTCTTTCACCTCCTACATCCCCAGCCCCACCCACAAGAGCACAGGCAGAGCAGAATTGTATTCAGCCAGTTGGGAGTGGTGGCTAGACACACAGGTGAGGGTCCTGTGACCCTCCCTCCCTCTCCTTCCATTGAGAAGGCCAGCAATCCACAGGCCCAGTTGTGATGATCTTTTGGGAGCAAGCCAGGTTAAACTGCTGAAGATGGTGGCAGTTTGGTGTGAAGGACAGTCTGGACAGCAGCAGGTGACTTCAAAGTCCTAGACATGAGGGAACATTGTTAGACAACACGGATGACGTTGCCCTGTACCCAGTGTTTTCATGTGTCTTGCCTTGTCCTGAGCACAATATGACAGTTCCTTTTTGCCTTTATAGGAAGTTCAGGTGTTACACCAGCCCTTGAGAGGTAGAGGCAGGGGAATTGTAAGCTGGTGACCAACCTGGGCTAAATAGGGGGCACTTGTCTCAAAACCTACCAACATCAGCAAACTCGTGGAAGACGGTGTGTCCGATCTTGTCTCACAGATGAGGGGGCTGAGGCATAGAGGGCAGAGGTCACAGCCTCCCTCCCCTAGCTGACAGGGGCCAGAGGCAAGGTTTGAACCCATGCTACTCAACAGCCCATGGCTTCACTCTGGACCAGTAGGTCTCAAAGGTGTTGTGGGTGAAAGCATTTTGAGTCCCAAGGCACATCTGCTTGTAGCGGTCAGGGGTGTCCCCAGAACCCCGCAAGGGGAGATCAAAGGTGTCCCTGAAAGTTTTATAGCACAGGGACACTGGCCTGTGGGACTTATTCTGTCCAAGCTGTCAGAAGCCAAGTCTGGTACCTTTGAAGATGGGGCTCAGAGGTGTAGAGGACTTGGCTAGCGTGGATGAGGGAGGTCCTGGTGTTGTGTTTCATGAAACTCAGTACTATTGTGCCTCCCACTCGGCGTGCCCTGCCAAGGTGCTCCCCTGAGGAATTAGGATGGGAAGGGGACTTGGAAAAGGGGTAGAAGCAGAGAAAGAGGGGGGCAGAGAAGAACAGAAAAAGAGGGAAGAGGCTGGGTGGGGATATGTGGGGAGAGGAGGGAAGCATGGGTGGGGGAGAGGGAGAGGGGGGAGGGGGGGGAAGGGGGAGGGGGGGGAAGGGGAGGGGGGGGAGAACAGGGAAGTCTTCTGCTTTTATGCCTGGCTCCTGACTCATACCTGGCAGTGGAGAAGCAAGCTGTTGCTAGGTAACTGTTGGGCCATCCTAGAGGTGTTGCTAACACCCGGCGTTGGTCCTTGGTGCTGGCAAAAGTGAGGCTGGTGAGAGATCCAGACATCTATTGCTTTGGTTTTGAGACGGGGTTTCATGGACCCAGCCATTCTAGTCTTAACCTGTCTGGGTAGCCAAAACTATTCTTGTATTCCTGATCTTCCTCCTGCTTCCACTGCTGGGATCATAAACAGGCAAGGTCACACCTTGGTATGGTTTGTATACGCTCAGCCCAGGGAGTGGCACTATTAGAAGGTGAGGCCCTGTTGGAGTGGGTGTGACACTGTGAGCATGGGCTTTAGGACCCTCATCCCAGCTGCCTGGAAGCCAGGATTCTGCTAGCAGCCTTCAGATGAAGATGTAGAACTCTCAGCTCCTCCTGCGCTGTGCCTTCCTGGACACTGCCATGTTCCTACCTTGATGATAATGGACTGAACTTCACAGCTGGTAAGTCCTTTATAAGACTTGCCTTGCTGGAGAGATGGCTCAGTGGTTAAGAGCACTGACTGCTCTTCCAGAGGCCGAGTTCAATTCCTAGCAACCTCATGGCGGCTCATAACCATCTGTAATGGGGATCTGATGCCCTCTTCGGGTGTGTCTGGAGACAGCTACAGTGTACTTAAATAAATAAATAATATTTGAACAAACAACCACTACAACTTGCCTTGGTCATAGTGTCTGTTCACAGCAGTAGAAACCCTAACCAAGACACACCTGGTTTGCTTTTCCCTGTCTGTCTTTATTTAAATATGTTTATTCCTGTATGTATGTGCTCATGTACATGTATGCTCAGATGTCTTCGGTACTATGTGTATCTGGTGTGATGGGGACCAGGAATGGGAATCACGAACCGAAATGATTGTGAGTTGCCTGGGTGCTGGCAGGCAAACCTGGGTGGAAGAATAGCCAGGGTTATTACCTACAGGGCCACCTCTCCAGCCACAGCTTACTGTTTTAATAAAAGGCAAAATCCATGCCTGTGATCCTAGCCCTCAGGGGGCCGAGGCAGGAGGACTGCTATGAATTTGAAGCCAGCCAGGGCTATGTGTAGCAAGAGTGTTTAAGCACCAACAAAGAAATAAAGAAATAAAAAGCCGAATTTACAAGATTGGCAATGCTTGTGGTAATCCCAGATCTTGGGAGGTAAAAGCAGGAAGGAAGATCAGGAGTTCAGAGTCATCCTTGGCTACATAGTGAGTTCGAGGCCAGCCTGGGCTACGTGAGGCACTGTCTCAAAACAAATAAATAGCTGGAGAGATGGTTCGGCAGGTTAAAGCACCTGCTGCTCTTTGCAGGGGACCCAGGTTTGGTTCCCTGCACCTACGGGGGCTCACAAGCCTTGGTACCTCCAGCTCCAAGGATCTTACACTGTTTTCTGGCACTCACGTATCACACACACAGAGATAATAAAATAACTAAGTACGACTTTTAAACATGTCCTAACGAAGATTATTAAAACCATATCTTGAAAGAT